>NW_024039499.1:192500-326800 GCF_016077235.1 Cyprinodon tularosa | reverse complement strand
CTACAGTCTGGCGCTGAGGGTGGAAGGTGTTGTCCATGATGGATGTAAGCTTGGACAGTACCCTCCTCTCAGCCACTTTTTTCCCTGAGTGCAGCCTAGGACAGAAGTGGCCTTTCTTACTAGTTTGTTCATTATCTTTCTGTCCCGCTCTGCGCTGCTAGGGACCCAGCAGACAACAGCGTAGAGAAGGGCTGATGCCATCACAGAATCATAGAAGTTTTTAAGCAGGGGCCTGCTCACTCCAAGGGACCTCAGCTTCCACAGGAGGTGGAGGCGGCTCTGGCCCTTCTTGTATAGGGCATCAATGTTATGGGTCCAGTCCAGTTTATTATTGATGTGAACACCCAGGTATTTGAAACTCTCCCAAGTTTCTATGTATCGCCCCTGGATGTTCACAGGGGACTGAGGTGGGGGTGCTCTCCTGAAGTTGATAGCCATCTCTTTGGTCTTACTGGTGTTAAAACACAGGTGGTTTTTCTCACACTAGTCCACAAAATTCATGATGACGATCGATATTCCAGCTCGCCCCCTCAGAAACACATCCTACAATGGCCGAGTCAATAGAGAACTCCTTCAGATGGCAGCTGTCCGTGTTGTAGGTGAATTCCGAGCTGTAAAGGGTGAAGAAAAACGGAGACAGAATGATGCCCTGGGGGGCCCCCGTACTGCCACCTCTAACTAACAGCAGTGCAGCTGCACGTGCTGAGGTTGTTCGGTAAGGGAAGTTGAGGGTCCGGGCAGCAAAATGTCTGTCCACTCCAGGATCCTCCAGCGTCCCCCTCAGCAGCTGTGGCCTGATGATGTTGAAAGCGCTGGAAAAGTCAAAAGGGAGAACATGCCAACTCCATGCAAAATACCCCAGGACGGGAAACGAACCTGGATACTTTTTGCGACAAGGCAGCATTGCTGCCACTGCGCAAACATTTAACAACATTTTATATTAATAATTGAATATATGTAAACCTTCTGTGCCTTTAAAATGCAACTATTCATCACTGTGTTCGTCTATTAATCAGACTTTCTTTACCATGGTAACACATTCTAGAAAAGTAACCATACAGCATAATAAAAACAAAAGATCATTGCTTTGCTAATAACCTTGACTCAATAAATCATTGGCTGCAAATACTTTTCTTAACATGCTTTAAAAAACGGCAGTGTAGGGAAACAAAAAAATGTGTACTTTTCCAGCACCTTTTTTTTCTTGTCAACATTTACGTTGCTGTCATTATTCTCAGTGAACAATATGCTATGGTTGCCATGGCATATCTGTTGCTCTTTTCTGTCAGTTTTTGAGCTCCTTGCATTTGCCAATGATTCAGACCATTAATTTATATCCAAAATGAAATTTCAACAACCATAATTTTCTCTGTTCAACTATATATCAACAGGAACACTGCCTCACTTGCCTTGACCTCGGTAAACACCTAAAACACACAGAGGAGAGAAACTGGAAATACAATTTGGAAAAGACGTTAAACTAAGTAATAAATTCACTGAAGCTTACAGGAAATAACAAACACATCTGTGAAATAAATAGGTATATTTAATAATAAAACAAAATGAGTGGACATAAAAAACTAAAAGGCGACTTCATGCTCTGATTTTATTAACCTTATAAAACCTCTCAAGGGACTAGCTAGAAATAAAATATTTGATGTGTTCTAATGAAGATGTCTCTATTTCCATCTTGGTGCCTGTGGCTATTGTGTGCTTTATGTCTGGCCGTAACTTGGTTTTAATGGGGCTGTGTCATGCCATTAGATTTCTGTAAATTAGCTCTATGGAGCTACACAAGTCACAGAAACATCCTCACTCCATTTCATAAATTGTCACACATGCAGAGCGAGAGGGGTCCTTCAGAAATAATTAGTTTGTCACATGCTGTCAGGAACAAAAATGCAAATCAAGGTTCAACATCTTGTTATGTGATAATTTATCGATCCAGACAGAGAAGATAACGTCCAATTTACTAATAGAGACTGACTGAACAGGGCACAACAGAGGAGAGACAGACTGAATCTTTTCTTGTCAACTCCAGGAGATTGTTTTTTTTCCTTTCAATATATATGTTATCTGAACTCTGCTGATAGAAATGTTCTTTTGCTTCACATATTGAAAAGATATTCATCAACCCCTATTCAGTAGATTAGATGAAAAACCATTTCACACGCTCCATTTTCTCTGCAAGCTTAGCGCGAATATCATGCCTCCCTCCTCTTTGTATATAAATCTTGTCCTTTGGGGTTTAGAATTTAGAGTGAAAAAATCCTAACATTCTGCTTTGCTCTGCAAATGTATGAATAACTCATCTCTGTTTGTGGAAAACTGTTGCAAAACGTCACAGTATAGATTTGATGTTAGCCTCAAAGTTCCTGTGAAATAGGGTGTATAGATCTATAGATTCAGTACAAGACAATGGGCATCTTTGAAAATGTGTATACCTATCATGCCTTTTGAATATAACATGCAAACAGCTGCTTATTTAGAGTGGTGGAGGGGTTTCAGTGCCTGGGTGATCCCAGAGGCTATGTTGTCGGGGGCTAAATGCCCCTGGTAACACTGTTAAAAAAGTAAATGGCAATTGTTGTTCTAACACACAATTGTATTGTAATCCGACTCAGAAATATAAATTTGACATCTAACAAATAAATACACGTTTGCCCAACTCAAATTCTCAGAAGTTGGTTTAACAAGGAGTTTTAAATCGCCTATACAAGATTTTTTGAGTTCCCTCAACTGTAAACTCATGGGCATGCGCACTGCTTATGTTCATGGACACACCCACTACGGTACGGGGTTTCCTATCCCTTTCTTCAAGGGCACAGCCTTTTTCCCTCGTGTTTGAGAAGATTGGCGGACATTGTGATTTTATGCATCTGGAGAACCATGGAGGAACAACCCTGGGACCTCACCAGTTTTCTGAATCTTTTCTTTCCCCGGTGAGTGCTGCAAAGTACAGACAGTTAGCGGTTAGCTCCGTGAGTTAGCATTCCCTTGTGGTGTATTGCCACCGAGTTGAAGCATGAGTTCACATGTTTTTCACGTTCTGATGAAAGGAAAAGCCACGCACGTGCGCGTTTATAATGCGCATGTGCGCATGCGTGTTTGTGCCGCGCATGTGCGGGTGAGTGTTTATGCATAGAGAAAAGAGTGTGCCTGTTATTTTCATTGTACAAATGAAAAGAGACATTAAGTTGAGTGTAATAACTTATGAAATTTCTAAATTGTTTTATGTAGTGCAGTGTTGTTGCACTCAGGCACAGAATATTACAAGACTACATTATTTTACTTTCTTAATCCGATGTGGGTATTTACTGTTATTTACATTATTTACATGTGGATTTTTTGCTTTCATGACTTTATTTGCTTTACAAGAAAAACTGTGACATTAACAGTTTATATGTTAACCCTGTAATGCAGCAGTTAATTCGTAATGAGTTAGAAAAGTTACATTACACACTGAAATTTATCATACTTGGAGAGATATAAACTGTACAGTTAAGAACAAGAAGTGAATGGATTTAACTAAGCCCTGTTGTGCTATGCAGGCTGGGTTTTTTGGATACCCTGGATTCTGGATTCTTAAATGGAGATGGCGAGCCAACCGTGTGAACATCTGGATTTGGACTGAAGAGAAGGATTTGGACTGAAGAGGACTTTCTTTTTTTGCATTCATCGTCCTGTCGGAGTGGTAGGACTAAAAAGAAAAACTCAGAGATAAAAAGGGGAAACCTTTTTCTTTTTCCGTTGGGAAACAAGACATTTTATTTCTTTTTTATTTTTAAAGGGTGCATCCAATTTAAAGAGACTACAATTGAAAAAAACAAACTGAAGGCCGTCCAAATTTGTAAAACTGTTATTTTTTCATATATGTTAATACACTTACTTCACAAAAAATTACCTGTGTGTTTTCCTCTTACTAAAATGGTGTCTTACTGTTTTTTCCCTCATCATCACTCTTACGAATCTAGAACATTCTGGTCCAGTGTCAGGTTACTTTGATCTGTGCAGTTAAGATTATGTTGTTGAACATGGTTTTATACTGTATCTATTGATGCAATGTTTGGCTTGAAGCAATAAAAATGTTGTATTAACATAATTTTTTGTGTGTTGAATGATTGGTAGTGAAGACGATTGGTAGGACTAAAAAAACTGAGTTGATAGAACTCAACTTGCAGATAACACTACAAAATCTGAGTTTGTAGAACTCAAAATCTATATGTCAAACTCATAAAACAAAGTTGATAGAACTCAGAACTTAAAGGTGAAACTCAGAAACCTAAGTTGGTAGAACTCAAAATTTCTATGTAACACTCCAAAAACCTAAGTTGGCAGAACTCAAAAATCTTTGTAAACTCAACCACAGTGAATTTAAGTAAGGAAAACTCAAAAAACCAAATGCATCACGTTGCCTAGAAAATTTAAGTTCTGTCAACCTCTATTTTTTTTTCAGTGAAGGCAAACAGGCTCTGGTTGACAGGTCAGACGAAGAGCGGTTCAAAAACCCTTATGACGAGGACTACAGTGATGCACGTGACATCGCCCGGTACGGCGGAGCCGGGACCCCACCCTGGAGCCAGGCCTGGGGTTGGGGTTCATCGGCGAGCGCCTGGTGGTCGGGTTCTTCGGTCCCAGCCCGAAGGAGCGACGCGAGGCCATCCCCCAGTGGGCCCACCACCAGGAAGAACCATGAGGGACCGGTGCAAAGGGGATTGGGCGGCAGCCAGAGGCGGAGACCTCGGCGACCTGATCCGCAGGCACTTATACTGGCTCTGGGGACGTGGAATGTCACCTCACTGGCGGGGCAGGAGCCCGAGCTTCTCCGGGAGGTGGAGCGATACCAGCTAGAAATAGTTGGACTTGCCTCTATGCACAGCCAAGGCTCTGGAACCCAACTCCTTGAGAGAGGCTGGACTCTCTTCTACTCTGGAGTGACCCACGGGGAGAGGCAGAGGGTGGGGGTGGGGCTGCTTGTCTCCCCCAGCTCAGTTGTCTGGTGTTGGAGTTCACCCCGGTAGACGAGAGGGTCCATCCCTTCGCCTTCGGGTTGAAGTTTCGGCCGAAGGGCAGTACGGAGTACAAGGCCTTGTTAGCATCACTGGGGAGGGTGTTAGAAAGCGCCCCTCCCTGGGATTCCATAATTCTGCTGGGAAACTTCAACGCCCACATGTGAAATGACAATAACACCTGGAGGGGCGTGATCGGGAGGAACGGGCCCCAAGCTCTGAACCCCATTGGTGTCTCATTATTGGACTTCTGTGCAAGTCATGGATTGTCCATAATGAACACCATGTTCAGACATAAGGATGTCCATCGGTGCACTTGGCACCAGGAAACCCTAGGCCGAAGGTCGATAATCAACTTTGTAGTCGTATCTTCTGATCTTTGGCCGCATGTCTTGGACACTCGGGTGAAGAGAGGGGTGGAGCATCTGGATTTATAGACATACAGTATTTAAATCAGTATCAGTGGCTTTTTCAGTGCTATGATTAGGTCTAAAACCAGATTGAAACTCCTCAAAAAATTATCTGTGGTGTAAGTGGTCACACACTTGTTTGGGACTAGTTTTCAAGAATTTTAGATAAGAAAGGAAGATTGTACTGTAGGTCTATAATTGACTAAGTCGTCTGGGTCAAGAGCTGTTTTCTTAAGTAAAGGTTTAAAAACAGCAACCTTAAAAGCCTAAGGAACATATTCCTGTGACAGGGAGAGATTATTCAGTAAAGCAAAGGGAATGCTTCCTTAAATAACCTGGTTGGAACTGGATCTAACATCCAAATTGAAGACTTAGATGATGATAATATATTTTTAACTCTGAAAGTCCAATTGGATCTAACCTGTCTATACCCAGTTCTGAATCCATAGTTACCTCAGATGCTGCCTGTTGGCGCAGGCATCGCCACAAGAGCTGATCAGCCGGGTTGAGACAGAGGCAAGATAAGATACAGAGACATGGATTTTAATTTGGCCTGCATGTGATCATTTTTGTGAATGAGCCGTTATTGATCATTGGATCCCGGTGTATAGCTAGGCCCACATCCAAAAGTGGATACCAGGGTCAATTAGGGACACAGATGTCAACACCCTGTTAAAGAAAAATGATTATTTTTAGTTTTTAATACAGTTAATCTTATGGCATGTGTAAAAGGTATGTTGAGCACTCTCATTTTGAACATATTTCTTAATTTTGAACAAGTTTGTGAAGATAACCTTTCCTTGAACCAAATTACTGAATTTAAGTTTGTTCCTGAGAATTTATGGTAGGAGAGGCCCCGCATTCCACAGCTGTCTGTGAAAGCTTATCTTGGCCAGATGACCTTAAGAATTCTAGAGGCCAAGATAGGCTTTCCGCTTTTTCTTGTTAAGACAAAGAAGCAAATGACCCCAGATGTTTGCCGTAAATTAGGGGAAGCTTTAAGCTTTCTGAGTGTCCAAGATAGCTCCTGGTTGGAGGAGCAAAAGCCAGCCTTATTTGAATAAATTAAATACAAGAGGGTAAAACTTTCTACACAGAAGTAACAAATCAGATTTGCTCTTGCAACTCTCCAAAGATGTCTTTGTACGTCTTTGCTTTCTTTCCTTCTCTCCATTTATGTCAGGTAATTGAATGTATGTCTCCGTTGTTCTGCAGTTTTTGGTGTAAGTTTGTGCATTGTCTTATTTCTAAGTTTATGCATTGTCTTATATTGGATTAAACTCTGTAATTCTGTGACGTCAACACGCATTGCTGGTTTTCCTTGTGGCCACACGCAGCTCGCCGAGAGGACCTGGGTAAGGAAGAGAGAAAGCCAACCTTTTTCCAAAGTTAACTATTTTAGAATATTTTCTTCCTTAACAACCCCCACTTGCTCCTTAAAGGGGAACACAGGTTTTTTTGACATTAGCCCCTTGATTTTACGTTATTACAGCATGTTCTACTCACCCATATTAGTTTTTTATCATTTGGAGCCGTTCTGAAGTTTTTGGTTTTTCTAATATCCAAGTAACGTCTTCCTATGGGCAGCGAGTTAAAGGCACAAACTAAACCGTGTTATAAGATATTATTTTTGGTACGGCAGCATTCATAACATGTAGGCGAATCACTGTCCCCCAGACATCCGGGGTTATATTTTTTATATTTATTTAAATAAAAGTCGAGTGTGTATGAGGTCATCCGCACACGCCGGCTACTGTTCATTCATCCTGTCCGCTGAACTGCTGCTAGTTTTACTTACATGCCTGGAAGGTGTCTAGTGCTACTACCACAGATGATCTCGCTCTTGAAATGGAATAGAAGGATTCAGATTAGCTAGCCGAATGAATAGAAGGCGTAGAGCGTAGCCGCCTGTGGCCCGGGCTGCCTGTCACAACTCTAGTCCGGCGCGAAGATGAATGAAAAAGGCGATTTCTTTTTAAATAAGGTAATTTCTTTGCATTGCCAGCTGTCCTTATCAGCTCAGTGTTCAATGTAAAAGAGTTCAATGTTCCAGCTGTGTAGAATTTTTCCCCTGAGCAGTTGAAACTTTTTGCTCACAGTACACAGCACAGCTTCTATTACACTCTTCTCTTTGGGGGCTACCCAAAGGGACTTATTCATTCCTCTTTGTGGAAAAACAAAACCATCATTTTCATGATGCTATCATAGTGTGTGTAGAGGGGTCGGGAAACCAAAGCAACAACAACAAAAAAAAAAATTAAGGTAATAATGTAAACCAAACTAAGAAAACAGCTATCGCTTTGTTCATGTTTTGTGTAGCAATCTAAAGCCACAGGAAATGGCAGATCAATAGCCGGCATTTGAAACACTTTTAGAGCAGATCCTCTCTATATTTAAGATTTCTTCTCTGTATTTCTGTAACAATGTCAGAAGTATTTACGTAGAGTTTGCAGTGGCATCTAAACTTTCTTATGACATTCTGATCCTGCTTTACGACAGTTTGGTTTAAATTTCTTTTTAACTTGCCCGCAAATGTTAGAGCACAATAAGATCAAATGGCCTTAAACCACAAGTATGATCCACAGAAGAAGGAAAATACCCCTCGAAGAGTCTTAAGAGCACACCATGTACTGGGAGGAAGAGGTCTGTTGATCAATGACACATAGAGCTGTTTCACATGCTTTTTTTGGAAGTCTCCTGTGTCTCACGATGAGATACATTTATTTGGGAGCACATTGTTAAAATGTCTTTGTTTTACATATCAGTGAAACGTCTTTATATTAAATAAATTGTTTTATTTAATATAAAGTTTCTTGTTTACTTTGTCATCCAGTCGCTTAGAAGAAACCCAAATTAGTTAAAATTGGTTTCCTTTAAAGCGTATATCTAGCAGTGACGTGCGGTCAGGGGAGGCAGGTGAGGCAGTGCCTCACCAGCCATCATGGAAAGAAAGAAAATATATAATCATAAAGTAATTTAAATTGTTATATTCATCCGGTGGTTTGTACTAAAAAATATTCATTTTTCATGTAGCTTCACCAATTTCGATTTTTATTTGTTCAAAATCGCTGAATTTTCTTATTTTCCCATTCAAATGCTTGGAAGCGATGCCGGTGAGGCAGCAGCGAGCTCTGCCTCACCTTGGATTGCGCAACCCCTGGCTCTGCGCTGGCTGCAAAGCGGAGAGAGCATGTTGCTGTACGGCGTCAATAAAATGGTTTAAACAAATGTAATATGTGAACTTATTTCTAATAATTTGGCTTATGTATATAATGTACAGAGCTTTTTGTCACCAACTGTGTTTGTGTAACGTGTTTCGTGTAATGAGCGATTATAAACGGCAGAGAACAAGTTCGAGGTGAGGCAGGCAGTTCTCTTGCCTCATGGCAGGGGGTGCTCAAGAGACTGAAAACATAAGGCAGGAACAGGACGGATCAAGGAAGGCTTTCTTCCCTGGCAGTGATCTCCATTGAGACAGAGAGACTTTTAAAACTGAAGGAAGATGAGGAGGACTTCTATTCATTTATAAGTAAAGGTAAGACAGTAATAACATTTATTTTGTTTTTTAAGGAAATGTGTGTTTTGTGAGCTACAGTTTGTATGTGTAAGGATGCAGAAGTGAAACATAACCTGTAAACTGCTGTCAATCTATGCATCTATTTGCAAATCTGATTCTGATGACGTCAGTGCCTCACCAGCTATGAACCTCACCGCACGTCACTGATATCTAGTAACTTGCTCTTTAGCGATATCCCATAATGAGTCATCCTTTTAGGTTATAGAGTATATTAGGTTATAGGATATATGAATCATGACCACAGATGAGCCTTAAGAAAATAAAAAGTTATAATACTTGCTGGTATCAATGAGCCCCACAAGCTTTATTGCCCATTTTACAAAATATCATAAATAATGAAAGGACCTTTACCCCTAATGAAATCGTTGTTTAATGCACTTAAATTCCACTGGACTTAACAACAATCTCACACAATATTCTATTTTGTTTTTTAAGAAGCAAACACTTTTGAAGACTAAGCATTTTTGTTTTGTGTTGAAATACAAACTCTGAACTCAGAAGCATGCAGGAAAACCTGCAGCCTCACCTTTGCCAGCAGTCGCTGAATTAATCTGCATTGTCAGTGCCAGGCAGGGTCTTCCTGGACAGGCTCCTTGATTGGCTGCCACTCACTGTCACTCACAGCTTGGCCATCAGTTATGCAGAGCATCCATACAAACATGGATGCAATAAAATTACTAATTGTGCTTTGCAGAAGGAAAAGTATTTTTTGAGTTAAATTAAATTGCCCTGAGGACAAATTTTAAACAGTTGCTTGAGCTCACAACTGTCCTGCTGCAGAAGCATATGACTAGTTAAAAAGCTAGTGGGTCATTAGGCCAAGGGTTTACTGAGGAGATGGGAGTGGTTCAAGGGGTAAAAGTATTAATGGTCAAGTCAAGAAAATAAAATAGATTTGACTTGTCAATGAGTCATTGATTTGTCTATGACTTTATATCTTCTTAAAAGTGCATAGTATGTGCAAGTAAACCAATTTTTATATATGTCTGTTTATTTATTCATCCATGTTTTTCCATATGTTTACAGTTATAAACAATCCTTCAATCAAAATCTCTAAATCAGTACATTGTTTTTTCACCTACTGTATGCTACAGAGCTGTCAAGTAATGGTTGTCTGAAAACGTGCCTGTGTTCACATTAAATCTGTTGGAGAAAGTCAATGGACAAGGAAAGGAAAGTGGACTGAAAAGACCCAGACTACCATATAATTGTTATAATGCTATGATGCAATGGAAGTATAATGTTTTCGCTGCACCTTATTATTTTCCTAGTGATTGATCACACATCATTTAATCAGGTAAAGCAGCTTATCACATATTTCCATCTGTTATATTGGCTTCATTACTGCTCCAGTTCTCAAACACCATCTGAACTGCATGTTGTGCTTCAATATAAGCCCAACTAAAGTAACAACACTTTAAATCTTCCAACATTTGGGTTGCTAAATGCTTGAAAGTGAAATTGACTGTATGACTAACCATATTTCTGATTAATTCAGTTAATGTGCATTCAGAGGTACTGCAATTCCATACGCCGATTATAAGTTTATACTGTAATATGAAACAGATACATCATGGAGGAAGTACTTGGTTCTGAGCTGCTAACCTTAAATGCAGGGACATTCACCTGTTGGGATTTGGGGTCTAACTGTTCTGTTCGTTCTCCATTAAGAAGCCCCATGTAGCAGTTTTGGTTGCTTTTTGCACACCTGCAATCATTCATGCATCATCACCTAGTGTTAGCCCACATTTACATCAACGCTTTTATCTATGTGTTCTCGGTTCCATCATAAAAATAAGCTTTTCTGCTCCGTCACTGCTTTGGATAATTTCTACTGATTCTGTTGCACTGTTGCATGAGCTCCCCTCCATTGTCCATCTGATATATGGATCAAGTTTATTTGGGATAGATAATGAGCAAAACACTTCAATTTCTAAAATAATCATATGATCCTGACTGGATTCAGGCAGGGGGAATGTAAAACGGGTCTGGTAAAGTTCAAAATAAAAGTTTGCACTTGGAGAACTGCTGGATGCATTGAGCAAGGACTACTGCACAACAACATTTTGTGGTCTTTTAGACTTAGACTTTTAACAGATAAAGTAGTATGTGTAAAGCTGACTTTAACATACAGTGGTAACTCCAAGCCATTTGTAATCCTTGGTCTCTGATCTTGGTCTTAGTCTTAATCTCCTTTAAAGAAATCAATGGCTTGTTCCAAATACCTCAAATTGTGGCCCTTAGCTCCTGCTCCTGGCTCCTATCCCTAGCTCCTAGGTAGAACTCTACTTCTACATGTTGACCCCTTGTTTCCTAGCCCTACTAGGAAAGGTGCTATGGAAAGCTTTAATGAATCTGAACAAGCTCCTTGACTCACCTCCTTTTTTGCTCCTCTCACAAGTTTTCTGCTGATTAGATTCTGGATTTTTCCAATCTCTTTTGATCTGCCTCAGTTTCTTGCAAGGACTGTTGTAACTGTTGGTCTGCTTTCCCAGCTGGCAGCTGTTGTTTCTCCCTCTGCTCCACCGAAACCTCCTCATAACTTAGCTGCCCTTTTCTGCTCTCCTATACAATCCCTGATGCTGTAAGGCCCCCTTCGGTCTTTGCCTGGATCAAGCTCACCACTCTTCATCAACCCTGGATCCCACTCATCTCTCCCTGGTGGACCTCTATCAGCTACTCAGTAAACTCTCATCTGAAATCATCTACCATAATGTGTTTCTCTGCAGTCATCTCTCTCTCTCCCATCTTCAGAGCTCTAATCCATCCAGCTGCTGTTTCTCTCTTTGCAGTTCGACCCTTGGAAACATCTCTGGAAATAAACCTTAATCTGGGTCCTGAGAGAGTTCATTTATGTGGACCACATATTACCTAAAACCAGGACAAAATGTTAACATAAAAAATCAGAGCAGGAGCAAATCAATGACTGCATAGACACAATCACATGACAATTTGATACTTTTATAAAAGCTTTTTTATTTCCTTATGTTAGATTTAATAAAAATATTTTTCTCTTCTATCCCAGCATACATTGCAAAATAGGAAACACTGTGACAACAATGTTACAATTGTTTAAAGCAGATGCAGCATGCTGAATTGTGCATAGTACAGATGGAGTACAGACATGAGTTACAAACATGCAAAATTAGGAACTTTTACAACATACATGGAACTCTCCAGTCACTTCTTGAGACTACAGATCTCGAATTCTGAGATTAAATGTGGCCTGGTTTATACTAGTCTGACATATTATTATATGAAATGCAAAGAATGCTGACAAGAGTTTGAACAACCTGTATTACAAGTATGAAGACGCCAATATCACACATTTTTTCAACAGAAATAAAATGTCCTGGAGGAGTTTCTGTAAGATTCTGATTGGAAAAAAAGGGGGTTGGTCATTTAGTTAAGAAATTTTCAAGAAAATCTGCTCTTGCACATGTCTATCTGATTACATTACTGATCTAGAAATTAGGTAAACCCAGAGATAAGAAAAGCCGAGAATAAATTTATCAAGATAAAGAATGTATTCCTCGTCTTGTAAATCTCTGACAGGAATGTATTCATGGAGGACATTTCCCTTATGTGGCTTCTTTGTGCTCTGGTATATACCTTTCTTCAGGAGCAGTAGACAATAACTCTTGACAAGTGTTTGGAAGCTGATCTCAGGCACAGCAGGCATTCTGATGCAGGATAAGCACCCTCTCAGAGTTTGCTGTTGTCTTTCGATTTGTAACAGATTTACCACTTACCTTGTCCTCTCACATCCTTTAGTGCCGCCCTTGTTCGCCTGAACCCTGAAATGTATTTTTGAGTCAAGAACCCTCCTGCTGTGTCCCAAAGATCCATTTCTGGATGCAATAATTCCCACTTCCTACTTTTGTGGAGGCTTTGTGTTTCCCAGTGGCCCAGTGGGCTCCTTAGCATGCAGATGTGATTAGCCAATGTCACCACGCAGCAGGGCTGATTCAGACCGTTCCTCTTTGCTGGAGTTGCTTAGACACTGCAATCCCAGGAAAATCAAATTATGGAGCCATTAATTTGTCTGGGTAATCCTGCCTGTCAGCTACTCTTGAGAAGTAATCTCCAAGGACTACGTTCATCAAGTGTGTGATGCCAGCAGAAGTGAAGCATTATCTTATTAACAGAATAGGACAGAGTGACTTAGAGTTACAGCAGGCCTGAACTACCGGCCTTTACATTCTGGCTGATTTGGAAAACATATATTGTTTTTGATGGGATGATTTTGACACACATTTTACTTCTAAACCAGTGATGCTAGGGATAACTTCATGTCCACAGCTGACATTTTAAACATCTAGATGCAATTTATTGGGACTGATATATTTTTAAATATAAATGTTCACTCAGAAAAACACATAAGTGTTGTCTGTAAACACTGTTGTTAGAATTGTCCTGCTGGCAAAGCACAAACAAGAGTTTCTTTGAGTGATGCTTTTCATAACAAACAACAATCTATATGCAAGGCTTGTACCCATTAAAGAAACAAAGCTCTATGTCAGCAAACACTCAGAAGGTGACCGTTAAATCTTTGCCAATTTACCTCATTTGGGTTGTTAAAAAGGGTATACAATGCCACTGAGAACATTTAGTTCCACTCTTGGATACCAGGACAACTTTTGAGAACATAAAAAGTAAATTAGCACGAAGAGGAAGGACAAAGGAGCTTGCTCATATTTGAAATAAACTATCTTATACAAAACATTAGGATAATGAAAACATCTATTAGGGAGATTCTAAAGATGTAAGTAACAATTGAATGTACTTCAACAAACCTAGATAACCTGCGGTGTAAGAGTACATTACTGCGTGGGGTAAAATTACATCTCATGGAAAGTATCTGAGTTGTAAAACTCTAGCAGTACTGAGAACTGATGTTCTCAGTACTGCTAGAGTACTCAGTTATTCTGCTTAAAATGCAAGTAAATTTCCTTCAGTTTCATTGGATTGATTTATGATAATTATTTTAATTTCTGGAGTTGAGAGCTACATAAGAAACTGTAGAAGTATTTAGAAACTAAAAAAAGCAGTTTAGAAAACATAACACAAAGATTATGAACCATAACAACCATGCAATCCAAAGAAGGGATCAGAAAGTATAAAATATCAAGTTAATGAGATGTGGTTTTTATTAACATTCATAAACAAAACATTCATGTTTCAGAACTGTCTGAGCTACTTTCATTTTCCTCGTCTGAGAGAACCTTATGTAGCAGAGAGTATCTAGTAAGTTGGTTGGTTCATAAGTAACATGTAACCATTTTCTGATAGCTGCCTCTAACAGAATAAAAGGCTATGTATTGTTTCTTACACAGTGATGTCATTAACCTTAGTGGTTTCAACACTGGAGGAATCCATATAACAGAGATCTTTTGGACCAGTGCTATGCATTATCTCCAGCATCTGTGGCATGCCTTTTTTCTGAAATCCTGCAGGAACGTTTTTGACAACTTTTGGAAAAAAGCCAGTGCTGAGGGTAAACACAAGTCATGCCTTATGATAGCAAGATTTGCACAGAAAGGTGACCAGTAGGTCTATATGAAAGAATTACCCTGCTTGGTTCCTATAGAAACATCCATAAAAAATGCACACAGTCTAACCGTACAATCACAAACAGGCCAAATGGCATTTGCAAAAATACAAATGTAGTAAACCCATGATCGAAAGGAAGTGCCTTGTGAAGTGATCCTGTGTAATGTGGAAAAAGGGCAAGAAAGGGATAATTAAAGACTGCTTTAGCCCACTTTGTGCCTGTGCAGCTCTCTCATCACTAAACATGAATAGAGCAGAAAATTGCTAAGAAAGTATGATTTAGAAATATTCATTTTCTACATGATTAAATATAAAACTGATGAGAAAGCTTAAGCATAATTAGGCATCGATAATGTCAGCCAAGATCACAATGAGAAAGAAAAAAGCAAGAAAAGGGAAGCGACATGCCCTAACACTGCATTTATTTGAAGTGATCACTTGGTTTACAGATCTGTCTGTTTATACTATGTGTTCTCTTATCCTAGAGTCAAAACTTAGTGCCAATTATCACAACACTAATAAATGCCCAATTCCAATGTTTGTTAGCATTTTCATAAGTGCAAAGGATAGGGGTTTGTAATTATCTTTGCTGAAAACTTGCTTGCAACATGTTTAATTCTGAAAAGTGTTCTTTGTTCATCACAAGGATTCTGGAAGCAATGAAAACCTTGGAGGAGGTGGTTTGGATGCCCTTGTGGTTCTTTGAATGTAATCATAGGCAGTGTTTGTTTGTACGTTGAGTAATGTGTTTGCACAGGTGAGAGAGAATGAATGATAACGAGACATCATTATCACCAATCTGCCTCCTTTTGTGTGAAACCTGACCGCAGTCCTGTGAGTGTTTCCAACATTTTAATGCAGAAATTAGTGGTTGAGCAGCAAACAGTTGCATAAAAACAGCTCTTTGTATACAGATGCCATAGCCCAAACCTTTATAAATGTCATCATTCCTGTGATTAAGACTACTGCTGCTATTTGTGTTAAATCAAATAACCTCTGGGCGCAAATGACTGACAACTTCTGAGTAATAACATGTCACATTCCGTCATTATTTTTTCATTGCAACTCGGTTTATTCAGAGAGGTGCAGGAATACTGTCAGCAGTAATCCTAATCCCACCTGACAGCCACACGGAGAAGAGGACTGCATTGTTTTATGCAAGAGAAAAGGTGATGAACTTTCCACTTAAATGTTGTTTCACAAAAGCAGGAAAGCTTACATCATTTTGAATATCTTCACTCAGACGATGCTGTCAAATGTACTTTTTTATCCAAAGTGTCCACTCCCCCTAAAAGTGATACTTGTAATTCTATGAGAAAACAGTTTTGAAATGCATACATATCAGGTTTGCAGTAGATGCGTTGCATACACCGCAGCATCTATTTCCACGTTCAGCAGAGCTGTTTAGGAAGTTCTGCTATTGATTGCTTAAAGGTAGTATCTGCCACAATCGGCATCCTATCAAACAAGAGGGAAAGGGGGGAGTGCAAAAGGGTGCAATTAGGTGGTCCCAGGAGCCCATAGGGACTGACAGACAATCAACATGGAGTTAGGAGGAAGAAAGGAGACATGCAACGGAAGAGAAAAGAAACTCATGCTGTGTTGTATATAAAGAGGATAGACAAAGGGGGCTAAGGGAGTGAGAAAAGATGGTCATTACCTAAATGTGTTGTTATGCCCCATCTATCCGTCCCATGCTGCCATTCCCCCTCGCCCACGCCAGAGGAGTTTTAATTGGCCCAGTACACAGTGATTGCTCATGCACTCTGCAAGTTTGGAGAAGGCTCTGTCGGGGAATGCGGTAAGCTCAGTCATGCTGGAAATATATAAGATAGAAAAGAGTGGGTAGAGGACAAAGCTGCATTGGCGTGCGGGTCTGCAAAGGCATTTATTCTAAAGGCTTTATGTTCCAACTCACCTGAAACTCTTAGCGACGTCTACAGTTTCATATCCAGCCGCGTAGATAACGAGCAGTGAGAGTTTTTATGATTTCCTGTGAGAGGTGTGCACAGGAAAATCAGCACTATTCAGGACTCATTATGTTGGTGCTATCACTGCATTAAAAGTACTGGTCACAATACCTAAACTTTCTACCATGATTAAACTTAACATATGAATATTGTAGAGTTAGTTTAGGTTTTATTGTTTTAAATAGATTGTAAAAGTTCTTTATGTGAAAAGTTAGAATGTAGCAGGGATGTTTGCAATCTAATGATTTGTGTATCCCAGATTGACAGCCAGGGACATTTATGAAATATATGCATTAGTCAACTTGAAAACAGATCTTTGAAGTTTAGATAACACAAAGCATTTTTTCGGTATCATATCAACTCATGAATGAGATCCTTGATGCTACATTGTCTGTTATTACTAACTTACAGGTAAACTGATGGAATAAAAGTGCAAGAGGCATATCCCACATACAACTATAAAGAGTAGGTAATAGGCACATATTGACCATCGCTGACATCTTTGTAAATACTTAACATTTAGGGTGTATTTCCTCTTTTCTAACTTGAATCTCATGAACGCCACTCTATATGTAATATTAGCAGAAATTTTGATCTAGTGTACGGTGACCTATCTCAATGGCCCCCAATCTTTTTTGCACCATGGACCAGTTTAATGTCAGACAATGTTTTCATGGAAGGACTGTAGCTGTGGTACTCTCTGGCTGCTATGGTAACATTAAATATGCCTTTAAAATAAACCACCGGAAAAACAAAGTGCATGAAAACAGGCTACTAACTACTCAAAATAGCAGGGAATTAGTGGGAATCCAGGAGCTTGTTTAGCTGGAATGAGACAATGCAAGTTTAAAGCAAAGACAGATGTAACAGAGAATCCTGTCATTTTTCAAAACCAAACACGGTTTAGACTTGGAAAATAAATCCATTACTATGGTGCCATTGGAAGAATAATGTAAAGATAACTGTTAGCAATGAATGGTAAAATAATACTTGAGAAAAAAACTGAAAAACAATCAAAAAGGAATAGTTAAACTAAGAAGTATTTCGAAAGTGATACAAATCTTAATAGCAAACACAGACAAACAAAACAAATCCTAACAGAAACCCCAAAGTGAAAACTTTGTACAATCTCAAATCAGGGAAATACAACAATGTTGGATTGTCTTTGCCCTATAACCAGTGATGGGACTAACGGCGTTGAAACTAACGCCGTTACTAACGCCGTTACCTTGTTTTAGTAACGAGTAATCTAACTAATTACTTTGACTGTAACTATAACGCAGTTACCATTGCAGGCACCCCGTTACTGCGCGTTACTCAGGTCGCACAATGAACCTTTTTTCATGATAGGACTCGTGCGCAGCTGCGTGAAGCTGACACCCCACCCACGTCAAAAAACTCTGCAAATAGACTGAATGGTTAGTGCAACGTTAGTGCAGATTTGTGCAGAAAAAAATATTGTTTGTGCTACTTTTGTTAAAGAGATATTAAAGATTATTTTTTAGGTCATCCAGAGGTGCGCGCCTTGTCATGAGAGAGGGGAGGATGAGAATGGCTGATGAATAGTGAGATTCCGTCTGTCAGTTGGGTAGGTGGGTGTTTCTGCTGGTGGGTGTTAACGTACAGCACACACAGAGAGATGGAGAGTGAGGATGACTCCAGCAGCAAAACAGCGTTTTCCACATGGAAATACCGGTGTTACGTAGAGCTGCGTTTCCCCATCACATAACGGTTTCCTCTGCATCTCCACACAGCGCAGGCGGCAAGAGTCACCGCGCAAGCGGCAGGAAACGCGCATGCTCGCTAAAGGCGCGCAACAGTCGCCCTGTGCTCGCGCCACAGGAGAACTATAGAGAGCGTGAACGATCAAATGAACCTGACAACAGCCAGAAATGATGCCTATATGGAGAAAGGGAGAAATCTGGATGGATGGATGGATGGATGGATGGATGGATGGATGGATGCTCTGCCTTCTCAACCTACTGTATTTTTTATTTTAAACATTATTTGATGGCCTTTGTGGCAGGGATGGAGATCCATATTTTATGTCACACACAGAGTATACATCTAGATAGATAGATGATAGATAGATAGATAGATAGATAGATAGATAGATAGATAGATAGATAGATAGATAGATAGATGTTGCAGTATCTATAACAACCCAAACACACAGGATTTCAGAATTAGACATCCCCAGTTATTAATTTCATATACTCACCGGATCTGAATGTCCTGTTATAAAACTTCACATAGCGTTCCCCCCTGATGTCATTTACGTTGAGTTGCAATAAATGCTAAACTGTCTGCAGGTTCTTGTCTTGTCGTCCGCTCTATTCAGCTGGCTTTGAAACACACGGCGAGAAGGTGGGGGCCGGGTGGTGAGGGTTACGGGGCGAGAAACGCAAAAGTAACGCAATAGTTACTTTTACTAGTAACTAGTTACTTTTATTGTGGAGTAACTCAGTTAGTAACTCAGTTACTTTTTGGGAGAAGTAACTAGTAACTATAACTAATTACTTTTTCAAAGTAACGTGCCCAACACTGCCTATAACATACCATGTGCGATGTTCCCCAATTTAAGCGCCTACAAATCAGATGCTGGAATTAGAAAATTTGAAGTGCAGCAGCTCAACGCCATGTATCGACCAATCAAAGAAACTTTCTAAATGCAGTGAGGGTATTCAATTCAGTTTTTTTTTTATGTAGTGCCAATTTACAACACATGTCATCTCAAGGCACTTTAAAGAGACAATTCAACCAGATCATACAGTCAGTTTGCTTCAAAGTTTTCTATCTAAGGAAAGCCAGCTGATTGCGTTGACACATTGATTAGACAGCAATTCCTCACACCAAGCTTGATTGTAGCAACAGTGGACAAGAAAATTCCCTTTTAGCAGGAAGTAACCTCCAGCAGGACCAGGCTCAATGTGAGCTTGGTTCGCCCTCAGCCTCAGCCATCTGAACCCCAGTTGGCCTTGGCCATCTGCCAAGGCCAACTGGGGTTTAAGGAGACAGAAGCAGACATACAGAGAGAAGCAAATAAACAAAAGGTAACTGTTAACCAGCTCCAAAGGTGGCCCTGTCCAGGAAGGACAAAGACAGACACACGAGCTCCAAGACAATTTTGCTAGTCACAGTAAAAGAAACTGGACTACATTGGAAACAGGCCAAGCACCAGTATCTATAAAGAGTGATGTCGATGGCAGTACCACAGTTGATATTGCAATCCAGGATGGAGCCACAGTCAAACAGGAACAGACCACATATGGCAACTACGATGATAAAAAGCAGAGTCAACAAAGTTGATCCAGCAGCCAAAACATATAGCAGCACAAATACAGAAAAGAGCTCAGGATAGCCTAACTATTTTGGATGAGGTATAAAGAGGGCAAAGCCACAATTTCAAGAAACGTCCTGACTAAAATCGTCCTCCGCCTGAATGGGATAGAAAACATAAAAAAGACTTGAGACTTGACACTAGTTTCTTTTAAAAAAAAAGTGGCTAGATGCGTCTAAAAATGTGCTAAACAGAGTGACAAGGATAGTAAGTTGACAACATTGAAAGGTGATCTGGGAGCTGGCTGGGAGTCAGACTCTGCATCCAAGCAAGTAATATGAATATATAAAGGGTTTACACTCTACTTAGGCTTACATGAAATGTTAGCAGAATATAGTCTTAAATGCATTTATTGCTTTTATCCCTTCACTGAAAAAGTTCTTGTGCTGTAACTGTGGTACTGTAACAATTTTATCATTCCACACACTTTGCTTGATCCTCAAAACAGCCTGTGTGTCCTATACTGTGGATGTTGTCTTGCTGGAGAGAACGCACTGTAAGGCCATTTTGTATTCTTATGTTTATTCAAATTAAAAAACAAACAAAAAAAACAACGGACATGATATAATCTTGCTATAAAACATACAACCAGTTTGTCTGTATGATTTTATTTGTCTCTGTGTCTTATTATGAGGTGTTGGGAATATGTGCAATATACATGAACTGAAGTGAAATTAAATAGTTTGTGACATGTGTGAATTTTTTTAGCCATCAAGGGGTCTCTGACATAGTTCTGAAGAAAGTATGCCACACCTCTCCCTTATAGCTGCGACATGTTCGAGGGTGACAGATAACTTATGTCTTCCTTAGCTGTAGCAGTTCCTTATATCTTCCGCATTAGTACTACTTGCAGCTTGTAAATTTTGTTATTGACTAAACTTTATCTCCCTAGGCTGTGTTTCTCTTACCATCTTAGCATCCTTCTTTTGAAAAGTACATTATTGTTGATTGTAATCCTGATGGGTCTGTGTGTTTTTTTACTCCAAGATGAAATAGGAAAATTCTGTGATTTTTGTATTTGATATCTTTATTTTTTCATATAATTTGTATAATTTATTTCTGCAGCTTGAAAAATTTATAAAATGTTTCATTTAGCCTGTAGTCTCCTGCTTCTCTCACAGAGACTCTAATATGAAAATGATGGCTGTCTGAATTGATGTGCAGTGTGTACATCAGAAAAAAAAACATCTCTTACACACATACAGTATATGCATAATAAATACAATCAGCTTTTCAAGTTAAGGAAAAGGAATAGGGTGATAAATTAATCATGAAAGGGAGTCACACAGCTCAAAGATGGAAAAAGGAGAGAAAACCAAGAATTCTCACTGATGATCATTGACTAAACCGAGGAAAAGTACTGGAGCAAGGGATGTGCTGAATTGAACATGCTGTGCTAAAACATCCTGAGCCTCACACCAAACTCAGTTTATGTGTTATGAAAACAGATCTCATGAATACAACAATAAAACCATGTTTCAAAACCAGCATGCATGCATGCAATATTCATAGCTGAAACAAATGTCTTGCATAAGCATGCTGCTATATCAATGTCTATATTTTCCATGAAATATTGAGTCATAGAAAGAACTTTTAGCTGTAATGATCCTCTGTTATTTAGGTTTTAACATTATTTTAAGCTAGAGTAGTTGAAATAATCGCTGATAACATGGTACTTTACATTTCCCTGTTAAACATGACTTTACCTTTGTGATGAAACATCCATGAAAGAAATTCTCTTTATAGTTTAAGAGATTGTTTTTTTGCAAAGCCCAGCCAAGCTTTAAGGTCTAGTAAGGACAAACTCAGAGGCTTTATAGATTACCCATTCATTTGTGTGTTTTTTTTCTTCAGTCTTTCAGTTGCTTCTCCAAGAAGAAACGCTCAAATATTTTTATGTTGTAGAAATCTACAAAAGCAAATGTTCCTGTTTCACACTGACCTTTGCTTGAATGTGAAGCTTTTAAAAAAAGCTTTTTTAAGCTGAAATTGCTTAAAATTCTGCCACCTACTGAAACACTGCAGGTGTTTCTGCAGGTGCATCAGGCTGGAACTGCTCTTTGTTGTATGCAGTGAACTAAAGCTCAGTCTTTACAATTCACATATTTTTTTGATTTACAGGCAATATTTGACTATATGTATGACTTCACCTTTTATGGCTTTGCTGAAACACTATAGGGTTTTTATACCTTCTTACTAAGATTTAGTTTTTTCCTATTATTGGCATAACACATTTGGACATTAATGAACAGCATCTTATTTTAATTTCCTCTTTTGAAGATTTCACTGTTTGTAGTGTTACTACAATCTTAGTTTGTTTTATTTGAATTTTGTGCAAATTAACACTAAAAAAGTAAAATGGAAGGGCAGACCAAATTTGCTGACACATATTACCTGTTCAATCCAGAGCAGTTTAGATACCACTTAAGGGGCTGGTGCAAACAGAGTATTTGTCAGAATTTCCAGTACTAGAATAATATTAATCAGAGAGATATCCACCTGGGTCAAATCTAGGGCAAACTAAAATATAAAACAACTGTAAAAGTGTTAAATGTGTTTTGCCCTCAGAATTTTACTGTCTTTTTTTTACAGGTAAGAATTGAGATTATTAAACATGCATATGAGCAAAATATGCAAATCAGACAGTTAGACCTATCTACGTATTTCATTTTTAAATGGTTAAAAAATACAATCACAAAATCACAATTCAACCTTTCCACACAATGAAATAATGGTCCAAACCAAAACAATTACTTGCTATTCTGGTTTGGTGTACTTAGATTGCAGGTTAAGATATTCCACTGAGAACTACACACGGAGACATCGATTGACTTTATGAGGGAACATAAAGCCTACTGCTGCTGCTATTTAACCACCAAACTTTTAGCTAAAAAAACTCTTCTATTTGGGTGTCCATTTTAATTGCCTGAACAATATATATATATATATATATATATATATATATATATATATATATATATATATATATATATATATATATATATATATATATATATATATACATTCTATCTTATTTTGTTATTTTGTTTTGTTTTGTTTTTTGTTTTGTTTTTTTGTCTGCACCAGCAACACCAAGTCAAATTCCTTGTAAGTGCAAACCTACTTGGCAATAAACTTGATTCTGATTCTGATTCAAATGTTCTTATTTCCGTCTTGTTTTGCTCTGGGCTTTCATTGTCGCATCCTTCTTGTGGTAGCTGGGATCAGTTGCATCTGTCTCAATCTTCTCTCCTAATTAAATATTTTTATTCATTCCATCTAGGAGCAAGAATTTATCAATTAATGATATTAATTTTACTACAATACATCTTAATTAAATTAATTAAACTAGCTGTTTGCAAAGCTGTTTTTTTTTTATTGCAAGCTCCATGAAAAAGGAGCGATTTGATTGCCAATACATACATTACTTATGCAGAATTTAGACATGTATAGTTTATTTGGAATAATATAAGAAACTGATGTTATATTTCAAATTTTATATTTACATCTATTTAGATTTTTTTACATAATCAAAAAAACAGCAACTCCAGATCACTTCTATTTTTATCCTTTCTGGTTGTGTATTTACCAGGCAGTGTTTGCCATCGGCTTCATCAGCTCCATCAGCTTCCATGTCTGAGATCATGTCATTGAAACTGTTTTAAAGGGATAGTTCGGTATTTTTGACATGAATCTGTATGGCATCCCGATCACCAGCGGCATGCAATCACACTGACTTACCCCTGGCAGCGTCCTGTGAGCAGAGTTATCGTCCAGTTTTGGTCAAGCCGAAAGTAGTCCTGCAGGTTTTTAGGAACAGCGAAATAAAACTTTTCTCTTCCCAAAACATTATGTGTCCAAAAGAGTGATATTTTCGCATCCCAAAAACATTGTAGTGGAAAAAGTCACACGTCGTTATCAATTGGTCCTATTTTCTCTCTGTTCGTATCAGTGCGCGCCGTCATTCAGACAGCGAGCCCAACAACAGCCATGTCTCCCTCCGCCGCGGAAGGAGACATGGCTGTTGTTGGGCGCGCTGTCTGAATGACGGCGCGCACTGATACGAACAGAGAGAAAATAGGACCAATTGATAACGACGTGTGACTTTTTCCACTACAATGTTTTTGGGATGCGAAAATATCACTCTTTTGGACACATAATGTTTTGGGAAGAGAAACGTTTTATTTCGCTGTACCTAAAAACCTACAGGACTACTTTCGGCTTGACCAAAACTGGACGATAACTCTGCTCACAGGACGCTGCCAGGGGTAAGTCAGTGTGATTGCATGCCGCTGGTGATCGGGATGCCATACAGATTCATGTCAAAAATACCGAACTATCCCTTTAAGTTCAACAGAATCAGGTAGTTCAGCATATTCATGAGGACAAACAAGCTAAACGTAGTACATGTGCTGTTCTACCTATTTAAGAGACAAAATCTGGTATTCACTGGGCTTACACTATCAGGTTTGCATTTTTCTACACATGCAAATCTTTAGTAGATCAATCCTTTGGTGTACTGTATTTGCAGAATATCATTTTAATGTAGAATTGCACAAGTTTATTTCAATTTTGTTCTTTGAGAATCTTTGCATGGTGGTAAATGTCTGGATAGATTTCTATATGGGCATGCATTTGCAACTATACTTTGGTACATGATTAAATCTTAGAATATAAAATGGACAATGGCTAACAGAAATGAAAAACTGAACAAAAATAGGATCATCTCTTTGAATCCAGATGCCAGAGTGAACAAAAAGTAGCTTGCAGACAGTACTTGTTTCAAAACCTGATAAGCTGATACAATGTTCTTATCATGGCTTCTCCATTGGGGCAAGTAGTTGGAGGAAAAGCTGCTAACAGGATTAAGACTTTTGTGTTTACCTTCACCAAACCTACAGAGGGGAGTAAGATCGATATGGGACTAATATGATCAGGGAAGGGCCATCACCCCTCATCTCCTGTGTTCAATTGAGCCCCTTTTACCATGTGACCATGCTTGCAATTTGTTTCCTCTTCAAACCACAGTAAGAGCACTCTTAAAGCACAATAAGTCCCTGAAATGGGATTTGTCTGATATTATCCCATGTCTCTCAATTTGAAAATGCATGTTCGCATTGCGGGAAATTGGAAAACCAGCCTGACTGCTAACAGATCAGGGTTTTTGTCAGGGACAATTCACAGTGATGTCCTTGTGCATTTTCATTAAAGGCACACTATGCAACATTTTTCAGTTAATTAATGTGTTCCATAACGTTTTGGATGATTAAATGAGTCATTTCAGGTTGAACAAAGGTATTCTCGGCCGCCCTGGTGGTCTGTGGGGGAAATACTGCACTTGCAATTGCAGGGGCACTGACCCGCACCAACAGGCTCAGAAGTCTCGTGAGAGTCAGTCTTGCTTTACGGCCGAGAACTGCTACACCCCCCAGTTAAAAGGATTCTCGTTGCTAGCACAGTGGCGATCCTTGTGCAGTTATGCTACGTTCACGCAGCAAAAGCAGCAAAATCGTGTCTGCTGCTTCATTTTTGCTGCTTGAATCAGTTAGTTCTGACGCTCTGGCTGTGCGGTGCAAAAGTCTGTCTGATGCGCGTTGGGCGGAGCTTCACTATCCTTTCTCTGCCTTGCAGCTATATTTGCTGTGATCATTTGGAATAAAGTAGTTTTAATATGTGTTTAAATGAGAAAATACACCTGAAAACGTAATCAGTGCCGTCAGTTCATTCAGATTATTATCCTGCCTTCAATATTTTTTCTGTCGGAGCCGCTCAGACCCCCACATACCATCGGTGCGCCGACAGAAGGAACCCCTTCATCAGCAGCCTCTGGCCAGGTCACGTCCTCTCGGTTCACCGCGGCAGCTGGTAGGTGTTTTTCATCTAAATAATCCAAACTGCATATTCTGCCGGCAGATTTCTGCATTTTAAGTTAATTTAGGCGTCAATAAACTGTTTAAGAGGAGAGAGATCATAGCCTCTGATCATCAGCGCTGTGTCTCTCTCCCTGCTTCAGCTGCTCAGACGCGCTGGGCCTGCTGCTCCTTTGCTGCGCCTTGACGCGCGTCAACCATTGACTTTGCATGTAAACTCGCTGCTTCTGTCGCGGCAGCTGCGGTGTGAACGCAGCATTAGTCATTCGTTGCGTTCGCATGTCTGCTAAGCTCAAAACAACCGCGCCTGGCTTGACGGAGAAACCAGGAGAACAGCTGTGCATATTTACGACAGTGCACTTTTACTTTCGCCCTCTGGGGGGAGTCTCGCTGGAAAATCAACACCGGTTGCATAGTGTACCTTTAAGCCATGAGACTGTAGGAAGTATGAGCTGGGCATATCTCATTAAAACTGAGCAGAATGATTCTGCCACCTCTATTGTGCTCTGTAATTCCTTGGTGATGTATTCTGCCTCCATGTTGCTAATGCAACCAGGTTTCTGACACCAAACCTACTTTGTCTCTATAATCTTTCATTCTCTGAAAAAAAAATCCAAACCATTGCAACCATCACCAAGTTAATGAAATTGTCACACCACCTTATGAAATGACAGCCATGTAAGCAATAACATCTGGCAAATAGATGGTCCATGTAATGTCCACTGCTCCTCAGTACGCCTAACCCAGGTAATGACTGCAGAGACAGAGAGGCAGAAAGACAGATTTGTAGACAGACAGTACCATATTAATAAGCAGATAGACAGCCAGGTAGATTGTTAACACATAAACTAGAAAAAGGTGTTTAGAAATACTGCATACTGAGGATGTAACACGACCGTTTGATTCATGTGTGTTGGACCAAGGGTGTATCTAAAAGTTGCAGGACACTGGCCCTTTAGGAACTGGAACTGCCCACCCCTTGCATTTACTGTAGTCCTTCAACACAGGGAGAAAAAACTTTTAGCTGAACAATAAGCTATCGGTTGTATATATTCCAGAGACTGGCTTTTATTCCGATAAAAATATATTTTGATTAAAAAAACTGCAAAGGTAGGACAGCTTTACGTGCTTTGCTTGGTTTTGCTGGTGTTTATGGAGGACTTTGATGAGTGGTCAGCTGCAAAGGATCAGAGTTTTGCTAATGACACTGACTTCAGCTGATTAAGTGTCTTGTTTGCTTTCATTAGAAATTCATCATGTGGTGCTGCTATGTGTGTTGTTATAACCAGACCCAAACTTCATAGTCATAGGATATTAGAATGAAGTATTCTTGATAAGAAATCTCAGATGAAGATCTGGACATATGATAAATATGTGTCAGTCTCAGAGTTAGTGACCTGCAAGCTTGTTATTGTTGCAAAAGAGCTCAAGCCCCCTTAAAAGCAGGTCAAGGGGCTAATGAATTCAGTTCAGAGATTGTGCATTGATGTATGGTTGCAGTCAGTAGTATATTACCTTTTAATGATGGCTTAATGACAAAAAGTAGTTTTAGTTAAACAAATTAATCTTTTTAAGGATTTAGTGCTGGAAATTTTAATTTTACTTGGTCTTGGAAAAACGGGTCATTGCTTTTTATTAGTGTTACACTGATACTGATACCAGTATCGGATGAGCCCCCAATACTACACTAAAATGGTGGTATCGGTATCAGCGAGTACCAACAAATAGGGCACTGATACCATTTTGAGAGCCAAAAGTTTATTCAACTATTGTCACCCATTCCAGGTAGGCAATAAAAAGTTCTACTGGATTCAATTTGTTTTAGTCTTTTTCCTGCCTCACAAAGGTAGGCAGCAGCTTGACAAAGCCATGCTGGCATTTATTTTACATCGAAGTAGTATGCAGTTCTTCACATGTACACACACATCAATTTCAAACAGATGGTATCGGTATCGGCCAACACTGCACAGCCAGGTATCGGTATTCGGGCCAAAAAATGGCATTGGCGCAACACTTCTTTTTTTACAATATACACAAACATCTGATTCTGTTGTATATGGTTTTTCGGTGCACCAGGGTCATGCCTGAAATCCTGCACATGACATAAGGAATTAAAAGTAATTCACGAATTCATATGGTAAGAGTGGTGTCTGGACTTTAGAAGGAAACAGCACAGTTCTTATTATGGTCAGCAACATGTTATAATTTCCTGTCTGATCAGCAGCAGTCTACAATGACATCTTTCTCTACACATATAACATTTTTTGAAGAGGCATTCTTCCCTCCTCTCACAATAAATCAGTCTTCAATGTGTCAAACAGTATTCCTTATCAATGAGTTGTAGGTGGACAGCTTGTAAGTCATAGCCTGGGGAGCTGTCTGTTATGTTTAGAGCTTCTGTCCTTTATATCTGGACACTACAGTGAACTAAGAACACCTTGTCATCATTTGAATTTATCTTTGTAAACTTTTCAGTGTAATACATCTTTCATTTAATGTCTTTCTGTTGTTGGTTGGTAGGAGTCAAAGCTCTCCTTTACACTGCCTCTACAGTTAATTTGGAAAAACAGGAAAACTAAAGGAACAAATTCTAATTCAATGAGAGAATAGATTGATGGCATCTTAAAAGAAACTGGGGAAGAGAAACGAGATAAAAGCATACAGATGTGGTCAAAGACAACGTTGGTTACTATTGTTTAGGTGCCAAATGCAAAAATAATGTTTTTTCAAAGATGTGAATAACCTGAGGCAACATGCTTTTTTAGTATTAATATAACAATGTTATTTGTATTTCTATGTAATGGTAAGTTGTTTAAAGCCTGTCTGAAGGTAAACACTCCTTTTCTGTACTGATCTTTATCTATATTACCCTACAATATCTAATTTATGCAAAATATTGGTAATTATTTTTCTACATAGAATGTTCTTTTTTCTATTCATAATTATTTTTCAACCTATAATTGTGCATCAGTTTTGGTATTATACTCTGGTCACATATATCCTGGCTGATTTATAAATCATCAAATCAGCCCAGTAGCAAGGATTCAGACTTGGCATTAAAACCATTTATATCAGAATTAATCCGTTGAGCATTCAACAGCTGTGTTGTAGTAATGCTCAGAAAATCATAAATAGGATCATGATTTAAAGTGAATTAAAATTAATCTTTTTGCTGCTCCAGCCTCTGAGAACACTTCCCATACTGCTTCACATCCAGTAGACCACTGTAGAGATACCAGGGGTCGAGCTCATTCACCCCCAAACACCTTGCCACAGTGGAGCATATTGACCAGCTTGGTGACTGAGTCAAGCTGACTCAGAAAAGTTTGACTCAAAGGAAACAAAATCAGTTTCCACCATTAAAAGTTTGTCAGAAAGCATAAGGAGATCCTTTAAATTTTCTACTGTTTACAATGTCTTCTGTAGAGGTCAAAAGCTGTCAGCTCCCACTGTAATCAGTTTTAGTATTAACAATTTGAGAAATTCATTGATGAGTTTCAATTGTCTACTAAGGATTGAAATGCACTGAATGTGAAAAAAAGAGTGATCTCATAGTCCTAATTCAAAAGCACACTTTACATTTTACATCTTTTTAAAACAGATGCCAAACCTGAATGAAGCGCAGTTATATGCATCAATGATGCATATAACCTATTCGCAGGTAGAACTTAAAGTTTCCCAAAATGTGCAACATGTGGTTCTATAAAATGCTGTTTTTGCTGCAAAATTTGGTAAGACTTTGTAACACTAACATATTTTCAACATACAGCTGTAAATAAAAAGTTATTGTTGCATCCTATCTGAGGTAGTGTGGACATGGGTTGAGCTAAAAATAAAAAAAGCTTCTCTTTACACATGGCTCATTACTTTTATGCACAGTAAAAAATAAAGAAGAGATTTTAATGTAGAAGCGGCATTTCCAAATGCCCCAAAGGTGTGACTGAAAACATTTGTGTAGTCACATAAAGGCACCAAATAAAAAACTTTACTTCTTCTATTTATAAAAGTTCTTTAGAACTATTTGATTTTCCAAGCAGCTATTTTTTATTTTTTCCGTTTTTGTTTTACCAGGAATATCTGCCAGAGGCAATTGTCATACTTTCTGCATTGTGGATCAGATTTGTGTGTGTCTGTGTGTGGTGGTGTTAGGGGTGTACAAAGGGATGTCACTGTGTAGATGTGTGATGTTTCCTGTTTCCTCACCCTGCTAAGCAGAAGGGAGGCTGCCTAGCTCCTCAGCATCTCTGGCAGGGCTCTGACAGTGCATGCTGGCTTCCTTCCAAACCTCCACATCCAGCGGTACAACAGCTGGCCATTTGCCGCCACCGCAGCAACTGCTGCCATTCCTCCATGTCCTCCACCATCATCACCAGGGAGGCTGTATCGGAGAAGGTAGGGTTTAGGCAGAGAAGGAAAGAAGATGGGAGCTGCCAGCCTGTGCCACACTCACCGGCTCACTGAGATGTTAAATCTGTTGTCATCTCTGTCCCTCGTCACATTAGTTTGCTGATTTCTGTGGAGAAGCTGAGTGCAGCTTACTTCCATTTCGAAACCTCTCATCCACGGCTGCAATCACATCCCCAAGCATTCCCCAAGATGCACTATTTTGAGGATCATTTATGAAAACAACAGAGCTGTAAGTGAACCTTTGTAGGAGTGAAACACATTTAGGTGCCACTGCGGTCAGCTTCCTATTGCGAGAACAGTGCTGCTTGTGCTCATTAAGAAACACAAGCCTGAGCAGGCTTTAATCAGCCAGAGAAGAACAGAGGGAGACTGATGTGATTATCTGTTTATTAAGCAGCCCTCCTCGTGTTTCACCATGTTCTCTGGCACCTGCATGTCCCATTAGAAATGTATGGTCAGCAGTGCTTAGGGCAGCAGGATGAACTTGTGTCACAGTGTAATTAGACAACTCCCTTCACAACACGGTTCTGCTGGGCTGTGCTCTCTGGAGAGGGTGTCATCGTTGTCAGCACACCTACACTTTACACCCAAACCCGACCCCTGCTGTGTCTGCAAAATAAAAGCCTTTGCATCATATGTCTGCTGGTCTGCTTATGAACTATGATATTTTTACTACACTGCTTAGCAAATATTTTCATAGCATAGATGGAAAGTGTCACATTTGTTCTCCTTCGAAAACCACAGCTGTAATGAAGTCTAATTTAAAGCATTCAAAACCTCTTTCAACATAAGCTTTTTAAATAACATATCCACACATTATGTAGTATTGGTAAACACCTTTGACTGCAACTAGCTGCATGAGTGTTATTAAGTTTCTTTAGCACCACTTTAATGCAGGAGTGAATTGTATTTCCCTGCATAGGAGAAATAGTGTGGTGTCTGAGCCTGTTTGGGTGCAGTTTGGTTGTATTCTCTCTCTGATAGGTGTGGCTTGGGGAGGAGCTGGCTGCGCACACCTGAGACTGATCTTCATCGGGATCAGTATTTAAAGCCTGGCCTCCTGTGTGCTCACTGCATGATGGTAACCCTTTAGTTGGATCCAGCTCCACACCAGTCTCCTGCTACCAAGCCACACCATCCACCTCCCTCATCTCCAGTTGCTGCTCCAGTGAGCTTGCCTTCCTCCTCAACCTGCCCCTGCTTTTGGAGACACCACTTTTCCCTGTTCGCCTGAGAACAGAATAAACCGTAGTTTGCTCTATCTGTAAGCCTGGTTGTCTGCATTCTGGGTCCAACACCTAGCACACAACAAATTGGTCTGTTTTCTCAATTAACAAGTCACCTTTTAGAAAAGTGAATAAAATATTTCTGGGCTTTTTCACCAAAGTCGAAAAATGATTGCATGTTAATAACTAAGTGGCAAGAACATTTCCCAGTGTCTCAATCCAAAGAAGGTCAAATTGAATCCAGGAAAATAGAAATGTTTGTATTAACTTTGTACAAACAATTGTGTTAATACAGAAAAACAGACCAATATCTATTTCTTGTAAGTGAATGCAACATCCATCCCTCCATCCATCCATCCATCCATCCATCCATCCATCCATCCATCCATCCATCCATTTTCTGACATGCTTAATCCCAAGTGGGTTCGCGAGAAGTGCTGGTGCCTATCTCATGCTGTCTACGGGCGAGAGGCAGGGTACATCCTGGGCAGATCGCCAGTCCATCGCAGGTGAATGCAACATGCTTCCGTAATTTAATGACTAATAGTTGGTCATTTATTTACGCAGAGACATTAGGCAGTCACATTAGATGGAGAGCATCAGTTAATTCAATGTTCAAGTCTCCCACAAATGCCAAAGTTAGTTTTTTAGCATTTGTAGCTGTATTTATCTTTTAAAGGAAAATTCCGGTTTTTAACACTTTTAGCCCATTTTCTGTAGTGTCCAGGATGAAATCGAATGATCGACACCAAAATTTTGACAATTGGTCCTGTCTCTGCTATTTGGCTCATGCAGAATCCCCCCTGGCTGCTTCAGAATGGCTTCCATAGTGCATGTCCGATAATGTCCTTAAAACAACCTTAAACGTTCTTTTTTTAAAATATGCTACTCACCGGGTCGTCAGCGCTGTTCAATGACGTTCCAAAAAAAGTTTTGTAAAGAAAAAACGTTCCTGTAGTGTTTTATTTAGCATTTTGTAAATCCCATTGAGTTCTGTTGGAATAGTCAATATCCCTCCGCCACCGGAAATGGAAATGGGGCTTGTTTACGCTTAGTTGTAGTCTTTTCGCAAGGCCCAAGTGTTTCTGCTTCACTCTGTGTACTCCGACGTCGAGGTGCTAACGTCTCTGTTAAACACTTTAAAAAACTCTGAAAATGGAATACGAAAGGTGGATTCTTGAGGAGGACATATTGGACTTTGAGTTTGACGGTAAAGGATACCGTCGCCAACTAGTGGTCTGGAGTGTGCAACTCTTCAGATTCGAACGGGAAGCGGAAGTTTATAAGCGGTTGTGATGTATCGGAAAAAATAGTTCTGGGATTTACAAAATGCTAAATAAAACAAGACAGGAATGGTTTTTCTTCCCGAAAGTTTTTTTGGAACGTCATTGAACAGCGCTGATGACCCGGTGAGTAGCATATTTTAAAAAAACAACGTTTAAGGTTGTTTTAAGGACATTATCGGACATGCACTATGGAAGCCATTCTGAAGCAGCCAGGGGGGGATTCTGCATGAGCCAAATAGCAGAGACAGGACCAATCGTCAAAATTTTGGTGTCGATCATTCGATTTCATCCTGGACACTACAGAAAATGGGCTAAAAGTGTTAAAAACCGGAATTTTCCTTTAACAGAAAAGTAAAAAGTCGTGTAACATTTTCACTCCACTCCTCGATGCTGTTTAAGTTTGGGCTATCACATAAAAAAAACAAAACAGACTTGAATAAAAGTTGATTCAAAGTGACTGATATCAAACCAGCATAAAAAGTAAATTTAAAGCTAGCTAAAAAATCTTAACAAGTGCTGTTTGCCTTTTCGCCTTCTCTGCCTTCAGTCTCTGAGCTGTTTTTGTCTGTGGTTAAAAATGTATGCAAACCTACACTCTTGGATTACTGCCCAGCAACTAAAAAGCACACAGAAAATGTGTCTGGTAATTAAGTGAAATAAGTATGTACTTCCACAAGGCTCTCCCACTCTCCCTGGATTCAACGATAACTTTGCTTGATGTGCTATTATCTAAATTGTGAAGTGCATTTGAGCACATGCCAACTACATGCTTCCAACTGTGGCAATATGAAAAACAGTGCAAGCTTTATCTCTGATGGAATTTACAGTGGCATGTCAAAACAGATTAAATCTAATTTTCAGATAAACTCTGCAGGCAGATTTTTCCCTCTGCGGGATAGGATCTTAATTTCTCCAAATCCTCTGAGAGGTGAAAATTCAACTGCTGATCTTACATGCTGTATATAAAATCTGACTGAGCTCTTCAGTGATTCTTAGATACACGTTAATATTTTTTTAAAGAATGTGCTGTTTATTATCATCAATGTGTGTGTTGTTTCAGGGGAAAATATTATTTTCTATGTCAAAGTACTGATTGGGTTTTAGACCAAACAAAATCAAAACTGTGGAAGAGGTCAAAACAATTAATATTTTTAGAGCAGATAGGAAACACACAGATACCACATATGTAGGATGAACTTTTGAGGATTTCTTTTGATCCTGACTAATTTACATGTGAGATCCAGGCTCATATTTCATCCAAATCATGTATGTAATTATATATTTATGTTATTTATGTGAAATAACAAACCCTATTCCATCAGTACTGTGTTTTCTATTACTTTTGTCTCAGTCACTTTGCTAAAAGGAAATGGGAACGGCAGTTCTTAAAAAGATCTGCTCATTACGGCCGTCTCCACACTGAGATAAGATTAGATGTTACCGCGGAGGTATTTTGTCACACTGTGTATCCAAACAACGGCAGCGCTTTGGGTGAGTATAAATGATCATTTTGCAAATTGGGTCCTAGAGTAAAAACATTAGAGAACACCAGTTCAACGTGTAAGCCGTATCTTTTTTTAATGATGGTATTTCATGAAGGCATTCTACCATTTCGTCCACTAAAATTTAATTATTTACTTATACTTTATTTTAACATACTGTCAATGTTTTATTGTTACCATGTGGTCTTGAGGGATCTAGCCGCATATGTGTGTAATTAGCTTTTTTCAAAAAAGGAAAAGCAGATCAGAAAACAGCTTATGTGTGTTGTAAAGTGTTTATAACCATTGTTGTTAGCGTTAATATATATAGATTTGCAGGAATTTTGGGATGAATAAAGTGACTCTCTCTACAGATAAAAAACCTATGAATTAAACCGAGAAAGGAGGAGTTACTTGTCATTTATCTCATATCTATTTATCTCATTTGAACAACTGTTAACCTGAAAATGAACAGCTTTGGCAAATATGGTAACATGCAGATCTTACAGTTTACAAACATTTATTTTTCTCAGCATTCAGTCCCTTAGGGATTTTATTGCAAGCTTTCACAAGAATTCAAACCAGAATAAAATCTAGCCTTTAACAAACTGAGATTTAGGGATTTAGGAAGACAAAGGTTTGGAAGATGTGTTCAGATAATGTAAACACAAAATAAATGTTTGTATTTGACAGTCCTAACCATATTTTACACTTCACTGAATGGTGTAATGGAATTTTTGGGTTAGCAAAATCAGCCTTATGTGCTCCAGAAGGGCACTACATCTTAATGTATGTGTGGCTCAGAGCACCAATGGTCTTAGAAAACTCTGTGTCGAAAAATGAAAAAGCAATCAACCTGTTTAAATTTTCTTAAGTGGTGTGCAGCCTAATACATGTAACATGCAATTTTGTAGAACTTTTCCTTGATTTAGTTCATTCTTCAGTGGCCGGTAAGGTTATGAAGAGGCGCATATCATCCTTTTGATGCCAAAAAAAAAAAAAAAAGTTCTGAAGGTGTAGCACATGAATCTCATCTCCTTGCTCCTGTTCTTGCCTCATTTTTAACTCAGCTGGTACTCGCAGAAGTAGTTGATGTATTATTTCAGCTGCAGAGATGTTAATTAGCTGCTCCTGGGTGTAAAAAAAATTAACTTGCTGTGGTTACGCATCATAACAAGTATCCAAAAAGGAAAAAATATTAGTGTAAATTCTTTCAGTTTCACAGCATTCAAGATCAGAAATGAAAAACATCAGAAAAAGGAAATACTAATCCATAAACAGGAAAACTAAAGTTCCCGTAAAAAAGAACATCAGTTAAGCCAGCTGAGCTACTCTAACATGCAGCCATCTTAAGCAGCACAGTTCTAGATAAAAATTTTGCCCTATATACTATAAAAGTACAGCAAAATTCAAAAATATAACTTGAAATTACCACAATTTCTTACAAATCCAAAGCAAAACAACATTAGCTACCAGAAATAGGGTAGGATCCAATTACTGGAATAGATCTGGTACACAAGAATGATATCACAAAAAAAATGTAAACATATTTATTCTCTCATAAAAACATGTATTAACCTTTTATATGGTGTAATTTAGTACACTTTGTATAATCAGGGATAAAACTTAGGTTGTTTTCCATAAAGTGTGATCAATGCTACTGGGATTTATTGTGGACATGTGCAAATAAGCTGATAGTATGGACCAGGTTCTATCTATGGTCGGAAAAAAATCACTGCCTGCTTTGGTGGATTTAAACAAATTGAATGACAGATTTGGACAAGTATAACAATGGTCAAATTGGGACTTAAGAAAAAAACAAAAATGGCTAAAGCTCTCACACATAAAAACCCCAAACATATGAAGTTGTATACAGTAACAAGTGCCACACAGAGCACATGGGAAGAAATAATGTATTTTTCCTGAACTCTTTGAGGTTGGCTGTGCCTACAGGTTCGGTCACCCAAAAGATTGTGGGCAACCGTACAGCTCCTTGAGGTTGCTAGGACTGTAAGGATGCCCCTATGCCAGAAGGCATATTGCTCCCTTGTCCCAGCTCCTTGCTTACTACCAACACTATTTGCATAGCACTTATGGCGACCACTGATGCACTTTCACCTTGTTTTAAGTGTCCATACTGATTTGAGATATTCAGAATTATGACTGAATTTAGCCTTGATATCTGTACAGGCCCCAAGCAGTGGGACTGGTGTAACAGTGAGGTTAACAACCTAGAAACATTAACAGACAAGTGAGAGCAAAGAGAAGATGAATTGTCTTTAACATCCAAATGCGTATTTTTGAAATTTGTTACCAAATGAAATGTTTCTCACATACAAGTGCACATATGCCATATTTTCCATCGAGAAAAGTATTTTACAGGTTGTAATCAACTCCATCCCAGTACTATTAGTCCTCTTTAGCTGCATATAAACTAATCTGGATATGAAATGTTAACTTCTATTAACTTACATATAACGATATTAAATGTCAACTATTAAATTTCTTTTTTCAGCAAACAAAATTTTCTCCCTGCCTTTAATTCTGGCTATACACACTCTCAGTCTTTTTGCTGTTCCTTATGAATCACAAGAATAAGATTACATCAATGTACCAATGGGGAAAAAATGAAATTCATAAAATATTGCGATGTTTCGGCTACAAAACAACTCGAGACTCCCCTGGTGCGGAAAATCACCATTTACTCTGGATCTCATCTGACAACATGGAACAACTCCAGTAGAAACAGGTAAATACACTTAATAGTATAAACTACTGACAGAATAATAAGTTAATATTTTACAGCAATATTTTGGTACGTTTTTTTGTCATATACTGACCTATAAATAATTAGAGACGCAGTAACCCTTGGGGGAGGGGTGGTACGGTGAATCATAGGCCGTTTCTCAATTCACAAGAGAGCGAGTACAGACTTGTGTCCCAGCCAAGTATGTTCTTGAGGAGAACACAGGCAAGTGTTGACTTTGGGAGAACGGGAGCACACAGCAGAAATATCGATCAACTGGAACAAAAGAATACTCATGACGTCACCACCTGCTCGGCTCATCTGGAACTGCATTTCAATCAATAATTGTGTAATTTACCATTAGTTTAATTAATTTGGAGTGGAATAGTGAAAACAAAATTGTTTACATACATCATAAAAATACAATATATTTTTTTTACCTTTTTTATACTAAACTATAATAATCTGCATCGTAACTGGGTATAGTGCTGTGGAAAAGAGAGAACTGAAAACCCCAATATAGTAACATTTTGCTTTTTTTTTTTAACAGGTGCAAACACCATCAGCAAAATATGGCCAGATAAGACATCTGTGCCAATCCTCCAAACATTTTTATTTTTTTTCTAAGGAGGACCTGAAACCAGCCTTCAGGCTAAAGAGGGCAACCATCAGACTCCTCCTTCAGCTGCTGCCAATCCAAAAAGGCCATGGATGGTGTAGCATCTCCTTAACAATCCTTGTCGCTTGAGAGATGGAGATATAGTCCTGTATGTGTATGACGCGCTGCCGTCATTGATCAAAAATGCACACGGAATCCAGGAATAAGCTTTGGTGTTTTAATCCTGTCCAGAGGCTCATGTAGTCACTCACAACAGATTGGAACGTACATGATGTGACATACTGATTTAGATCATAAAGCAAACGGTCAACAAGAAATACGGCTACCCCGCTCCCCTCTCTCCTCCGGAGTGCAGGTAAACACTAGTCTGACGTAGTCCGACTCAATTCTAGTCAGAATATGAGTCTGATACTGCTCCATAGAGCTGTGATTATGTGGCGTGTTTCGAACGAACCAGGAAAAAAAAGCCTCTGCACTCATTTGGATAGACCTACCACCAATAAGAGCAACGGAGTGCGTGACGTATGTTAAGCGACGCATAGTTGTTGTCCACAAAAATCAAAGAGTGCAGTTGCACGCCTATAATAAGAAGATGAGACTTGATCGCGTTTCTCTGTTCCTCTTTTAAAATTAATTTGCTGTCGATATCTTCTATAAGACCTAATAGCAGAATCTACTCACCTAAACTCTCCAACGGCAGCCATTATTGTTGTCACCCAAGCGCGCACTGTTGGTCATCTGTCCATCATCGTATAAAGCCCGCCCTGACAATTTGATTGGATCGCCTGACAGTGGGCGATAATACTCGCGCTACTATGGAGCAGAGCCAGACCGAACTTCCCCGACCTCAAACTTTGTGGGCGGGACTAAGTTCGGAATGGAACCCAGGCTAGGTAAACACACCCATTTAAGCAATCAGCTGTCACCGCATGTGTCACCACAGCAACTATGCCCACGTGATACATACACATGCACAGCCATCATTATGGCTCCTACAGATGGGGACTAGAGATAGTGCTGATGACCCTCTACTAGCTGGCCTACGGTGGATCTGATATGGCAACAGCTGACATCTTTGGGATGCCTTTGTCCACCGTGTGCTGGGTAATGCTAAGAGTTGTTAACTCCTTGATTGGAATTACACAAAAAAATGATCTTCTTCCAAAAGAGAAAAGATTTGGAGCGAGTAGGGGCTGTTTTTCCCGCCTTTTTGAGAATGAGGCCTTCAAAGCAGCAGTCATTACCATTGATAGGTGCCATGTGCGTCATGTTCCACCTACAGAGCGACACAAGATTAGTTACATCAACAGAAAACTGTTCCACTCAATCATCATACAGGGTGTGTGTGATGCACAGGGAAGGTTTTTAAAACTGTAAATTCACAATGTTGGCTCTGTGCATGACCTGCTGGTACTGTGATGCTCTCCGCTGTACAAAAAATCCATATCCCACTTGAGGGATTTTTCCTTCTTGGTAATGGTGGTTATCCATGCCTCCAGTACTGATCGCCTTCCTGACGCCCTATTGCCAGCCAGTTGCCAGTAAGACCTCTTACCTTCTTGTCCTCAAAGAGAGCTTGCAATTGATTCATAAATCCTATTAATTGGACAGAAGAAAACGTATAACACTACATTGCTCAAATTACAAGTTCATCTTGTATTTGGTAGAGGCCAAGTGGAGGCACGCTACAACCAGCACCACACAAAGGCGAGAAATGATGAGGTGGCATGGCATTTTCCTAAGGGCACTGGAGATTTGCTGAGGCTTGCTCCCAAAGTGATCACCGCCTGCAATATCCTTCACAATATCGGCGAAGAGGCAGGTGACCAGGATAACGTGGAGGAGGAGGAGGTCGATCCAGAAGATGGGGGACATCTGGCGGATGAACACAGGGAGATGCCTGGAACCAGACTCTGAGCCAGACTGACGGCCCAGCTGTCTGCTCCAGCACAGGTGGCAGAAAATAATACAACATGACTATATCTGAACTATAACAGAATCTGTAAATAAACATCAAAACATCTGTACATAAATTATTTCCCACTCCAATAATTTTTCACTATGATTGTTGTAGTTGTCTGTTTGTATAACATATAATGTTGTTTATTTATTGAAATCATATGTAAATAACTTTGTCAATATGTTAAATCTTGACTTTTTGTTATAAAGATAAATCATTTGAATAAAATAATAGTCTGTTTGTAATGCTATCATTTTTCTTCAGTCTTCCTCCCATCACTTCTTCGTGTTCTTACACAGAAGAAACTCACTTAGATAGGCAAAAAATGTACACATTCTATTTATAATTTTTCTGCAAAGTTTTCAAAAAGGGCACATTTTGCAACCCATTTGGAACAGGATCCAGTGCAGCCCCTAATAACCACTCAAGCCCATGATAGGAGGAGGAGTACTTCAGTTTCATAAAGGGCCACATTCAAGATGCATACTCTGCTAGCACAACTACGATCATGAATGTTCTCATGTCAGTCCCTGCTGTGCGCAGTCTCTCTTTGAGGGTAAACAAGCCCCTTCCCCTTTGTTTAATACAGCAGCACAGATTTTCTCTCACAAAAGAGTGAGAATGGATTCATTAAACTTTGAAAACCAACTTCTTCTAATTTTGAACAATAAATCCTTGCGAAGATATTAAGATGTACTGTTAATGTAATGTTACTGCAGGAGACAAGATTTTTTTACTGAATGACTCAACACTGAAGTTCCAGGTATAAAAATGCTGCTAAGAGTTTAATATATAGTTTACTTTTTGTTTTCCTGTCTTTGCAATTTTTTTCATTCCTGAATCATGCAAACATTTCTAATTGTTCTATTAATTATCAAATTATTTGATTATGGTGTGTTGACAGCCCTGAATTACAAGCTGTCTTTACAATATTATTAAATGATAGGGTTCATGATCAAACTGAAAAAATTACAGTTGGAAAGATCAGTGCCTGTAAGTTAAAGTGGCAATTATGCCCTTTTTAGGCAGAAGATTTTAACTTGAACGAGCTAACTTCAGATTAAATAAAAAAAATGGTATATGTTGTGTTGAATTAAACACTTTAAAAGGTATAATCAGACATCTTTATTGCATTCAATGATATTTCACTTAGCAGATCCTCCCTGAAATTCAAATTCCAAAATTGCAAGTCCCAATTGTGAACTTTGACAGAAGGTAGAAACAAAAAAATATACATTTTCCAAAATATTGTCAATTGAAATAATATTATTGGTGTAATGAAGAAAATATAAGTACATACACTTAATAACCATTGTGAAACATTGCAGTTTATTCAGGATTTATACTTGTTCTATAAAATAATTTTTACAAATACCTTTACTTATCTGTTTACCGGTTCTCCTTTTTCTGTTCAGCCTCCCTGTCATTTTCATAGAACGGTAAATATGTGACAACATACTAACTTTGCTGTATAGATAGTTGGTCAAGTTTTCATGTTTTTATTAAGAATTTAAAAACAATCTGTACATGGAGAGCTACCTTAGAGATCAGAGCTCAAGCGAATCAAACAAAAACCCTGGTATTCACTTTGATTTGGGTTTTCATTTGAAGCTGTCTGCAGAAGAATACCATCCAATACAAGTTTAGGTGAGCAGGTGGCTTAGTCATTATTACCCCACACTCCAAAACCCTGTGAAAAATAGAAAAGCCACTGCATGTACAGAGTGGCTGTTTCAGGCTTTGTTTGGCTGCCCAATTAGGTTTTAAAGTGGGCCCATAAGAAAGCAATATAGGGCAAAAAAGAAACAAACGATGTGATGCTATAGGGAAAAAAAAGGCATTTTATTGAAAGAGAAAGTGAGCGGACTGTAAAACCTTATTTGTAGTTTACACTGCAATTTGACTGTAAAAAAAAACTGTAAAAAAAACAACAAACAATTTCATAGATCTTTTTCAACCCGATCTGTCAAGAGTATTTTTGTGGCTGCTGAATGGGCCAACACAGAAATTGTGATTAGAATTCCTTTCTTATATATGTGAGCACCCAGCAGTGTAAATCAAATCTACTAGCTTATGAAGGAGCAACAATAATTTTGAGAGCAGTATGCAATTTTCATTGTTCATAAATAATTAATTTGTTTGCCTGAGTTTCAGTCTAAACTGATTGCTGCTCTTTTTTGCTTATATCTATGTTGAATCCTATTCACATGAAGCTTGGTGTTTCCATTTATCTTACAGATAGATGCACTTAGTGTTTTTCGATTTAGAACTATCTGCTGTTCCCTCTGAGCTTTGTGGCTTCAGGGAGAGCTTAAAGACACAATATGGTTTTGACATATCTACTCTAGATAAAGGAAATAATTACAGTGTAATTCTCTATTTATATGAAACAGCCTATAATGTCTCTCATAGATACAAAAAGTAATTATTAGTGACCTTTAGTGTGGAAATGGATGCACTATCATGTAATTTACACCCAATCTGAGGTCTGCTAAAAAACAAACCTATAGAGGATTTTTAATTTTGAGTGACGACTTCCTCTACCACTGTTTACCTTAAACTTGATTTGAAGTAGGTAATGCAATGTACTGTGTGCGGAGTGTAATGTGATGTAAAATGAATGCACCCAGAATGAAATCTGCTCTCAAGATTTATGTTTTTGGCCGACAGAGGGAACATGGTTTTTACTTTACCCTCTTTACACAGTGATAATTATATTTCCAGATACTGAGCCAAGAAATGCTGAGTACTAAACTGGGACACGGCACTTACTATGTCACAAAGATTTATATTCATAACCTAATCACAATTAAAAGATATATTTTAATGTTGCTATAAAATTCATCATTTGCCTATCATTGTGATCATAAATAAATCTGACACGTATTTATCCCTTTTCCAATTATTAAAATACTGAAGACTTATAACATTGTTCTGCAGGAGAGTCATTCCCTTCTCATTCTAAAGTAAGCAATACAGAACATGGTAAATATTTTTAACTGTTAGCAGAAACTTTTCAATAGTTGAACAGATGGATGTTTTAAAGGAAAAGTCCAGTCATATTCAGAATTCAAACATCTGAAAGTACTTTAAATATGAAATTATTACATACTGTTCAATAAACAATGATTGTTTTTAATTAAGAGTAATTACATTTGAATGTGCTTTACCGGAGACATCCACGTTTGTCAAAGAACACCGCGACGTGGTGCGGTATTGGCTGCGAGCAAGTCCCAGTGCTGTATCTGGTGTTTGTCACTAATCACTATTATCCAAGTAATCATGAAAATAATCTTCTTCAAAATGTTGGCTACATATTACGTGTTTTTTCTCTGGTCAGAAGTTTGATGACAAATCCTCCCTCTTCAAGTTGGCAATCCAATGACCAACCCGTGGAGGATCATGAATCGGAAAGGTGAATAACAAATATTTTTTTCACTTTTACCCGATGTATTACAACATCCAACTGCCATGCACGTGGGCATTGTCAGTTTAACTATAGCTCTTGCCAATTTCAATGGTGAAGTCCTCTTGAAATCTTAAATAATTGTTGTTGATTGCAGATGTGTCTCGTAGTTCCCATTGATTTTGCTTGTAAAGCGGGGAGAATGGCGCTAGGCTTACCGCACCGTAATTCACTGCCGGAAGATGTCCCGAGTGATGTCTTACTATATTTGGGCAAAAATGACCGGTCAGTGCCAGTGATCACAACCAAAATTACAGCATTTATTTTTTTACTGATTAACACTATATTCATTAAATCACTGCAAATGTATTCGTTTTAGGTATAGATAATGATCCATTGATTATTCCTTGCTGATCGGACTTTTCCATTAAGATTCAGCCATAGTTTTTATAGGTGCTTTGGATTCTTTTTATGCATTTATTTATGCACAGTTCTGTTTTGTTTTGCACTCCCTTCATTTATCAACAGCGCAAAAAGCAGCAGAATGAAGTTTTCTTTAATCATTGAACATTTCTGTTTTCATCGTGTATCCTGTTGAACACAGATGGTCGGTCTTAACCATAAAACAAATCTCAGCTGACTGCATATAATAGGTATCAGGCCATTTTAATTAGACGAGTAAGTTCATACGGCTTAATTAGCAAGCAGCGTTAACTCTGTGCTGTCTCACCAAAATGGCCATGACAGAATCAATTGGATGAGTTGGGACGAATCACTAGAGAGCACAGATGATCAATAGGCCATTAGGAAGTTCTGCCTTGTTAAAATGGAAAGCTGCAGTATGGCTAAATTAAATGAGACAAAAAAAAGCATCCTTTAAACAATATACAGATGGAAGAATTAACTAATTTAGGGTGGATTTTAATCATACAATTATGTTGTAAGGTGTACTAAAATTATCAGCTGGTGAGAAAAGCAAATGAAAAAAATGATTAATCCTTAAGATATTTAAGCATGCTTGGACTACACTCATGAAGTCTTTACATTTCATGCACCACTCGTATGCTCTACAAAAGCTTTGACTTGGTAGAAAGATTCAAACTACTTGATCTATTTTATTGAGTATTCAACATGTGTGGGACCACCTCTGGATTCTCACCAGGGGCCACAACAAAGGGGATTTGGTTTCTGAATTATGTTTTCATCACCATACCTGCTTCCCAAAACCCCTGCAGCTCATTGTGAGGCCCACCTCCTCTCAACCCTGGTTATGTGTATAAATACTGCCGACAGGCTTCCTACTGATGTGAATACTGAGTGTGTTAGAGTGCAGCTACTTTGGGTCATAAGCTACAGCTACAAAAAAAAACAAAAAAAAACAGAAGCATTTTTACAATAGGAACACATTCCATGCCTGTTATATGTAACTCTTAATTTCTATAGCCCGAACCGAGGCTTGCTTTATGGTGTGATATCATATCTTAGTCTATGTTGAAGTGCTGAACTCCTTCTGGGACCCCAAAAGAGAACAAATATGGAAAATTCTAATTAACCTAGCAGATCAAATTAATCCCCTTTCATACTTTTTGAGGGGAAGTGGAGTAATCTATCAGATAGAAATGATTGGAAATTTCCATAACATCAACAAACTTTCAACACATACACAGAAATCCATTACACTTTCTGCACCTAATAATGTAATATAGCACATTCAACATAATAGTTAAATAACAAAGAAAATATCCCAGTTTGTGCATATCGATTTCATAAAAGCTTATGGCCTCATATTTAAAGGAATACTTCAGGTTTTTGATGAGATTCTATGAAGTAATTTGAGTGTGTATCCCTTTGCCATTTGTTGAGTAACAGGAAATAAATCCTCCAAATTGGAGTAAACGTTTGTATTTGAGTTAGACTCCCGAATATATTCATGTCCAATATACATTTGGAAATTGTTTAAAATTTGTCCTTTTGAGTATTGGCCAATATATAGGCTGACTCTTGAGGGAAGGTATAGGGCAAAAACTGCAAGCCTACAGATTTGAAGAAGTTGAAGAACTGAATTCTACACTGCACAATAATGGGTCACTCTACCTTTTTTCACTCCTGAACGTGACTATATATTTTTTTCTATCCACCTCTGAGTAGTAACTGTGAATTCCCCTTCATGACCTAAAAACCAAGGCTAGTTCACTCAATTCATAGAAGGAAAGAGGACCAAATATTGTCATCTGTGTTCTCTACTGTATTAGTTTGTGTGGGGAATCAGACTTTACTTAACTTTGGATCGAAGTTAGAAGAATATCGTCCCCTCCCATCAGGTGGGACTGTACACTCACCGGCCACTTTATTAGGTACTGCATGCTAGTAACGGGTTGGACCCCCTTTTGCCTTCAGAACTGCCTCAATTCTTCATGGCATAGATTTAACAAGGTGCTGGAAGCATTCCTCAGGGAGTTTGGTCCATATTGACATGATGGCATCACAAAGTTGTCGCAGATTTGTCGGCTGCACATCCATGATGCGAATCTCCCGTTCCACCACATCCCAAAGATGCTCTATTGGATTAAGATTTGGTGACTGTGGAGGCCATTTGAGTACAGTGAACTCATTGTCATGTTCAAGAAACCAGTCTGAGATGATTCCGGCTTTATGACATGGCGCATTATCCTGCTGAAAGTAGCCATCAGAAGTTGGGTACATTGTGGTCATAAAGGGATGGACATGGTCAGCAACAATACTCAGGTAGGCTGTGGCGTTGCAACGAGGCTCAATTGGTACCAAGGGGCCCAAAGAGTGCCAAAAAAATATTCCCCACACCATGACACCACCACCACCAGCCTGAACCGTTGATACAAGGCAGGTTGGATCCATGCTTTCATGTTGTAGACGCCAAATTCTCACCCTACCATCCGAATGTCGCAGCAGAAATCGAGACTCATCAGACCAGGCAACGTTCTTCCAATCTTCTATTGTCCAATTTCGATGAGCTTGTGCAAATTGTAGCCTTAGTTTCCTGTTCTTAGCTGAAAGGAGTGGCACCTGGTGTGGTCTTCTGCTGCTGTAGCCCATCTGCCTCAAAGTTCGACGTACTGTGCGTTCAGAGATGCTCTTCTGCCCACCTTGGTTGTAACGGGTGGTTATTTGAGTCACTGTTGCCCTTCTATCAGCTTGAACCAGTCTGGCCATTCTCCTCTGACCTCTGGCATCAACAAGGCATTTCCGCCCACAGAACTGCCGCTCACTGGATGTTTTTTCTTTTTCGGACCATTCTCTGTAAACCCTAGAGATGGTTGTGCGTGAAAATCCCAGTAGATCAGCAGTTTCTGAAATACTCAGACCAGCCCTTCTGGCACCAACAATCATGCCACGTTCAAAGTCACTCAAATCACCTTTCTTCCCCATACTGATGCTTGGTTTGCACTGCAGGAGATTGTCTTGACCATGTCTACATGCCTAAATGTGCTGAGTTGCCGCCATTTGATTGGCTGCTTAGAAATTAAGTGTTAACGCGCAGTTGGACAGGTGTACCTAATAAAGTGACCTGTGAGTGTATCTCCTCCCCTTTCGGATGTGATCAACCATTAAATGGCTGTTATTAGTGGTTACCAGTCACATAGAATGACTGCACCTTCTCTACCTTCTTATAGGTTTCTCATGGCTGATAATATACAGCTTATCGTTGACAATAGCCGCTTCAGCCACATCTAAAACCTAAAGTTTTATTTAATATACAGCCTACCTTCTTTGAAAAAGACTGCATTTTACTTCAAGTGAATTCCAAATGTATCAGTCATATCCTGTCCTGAGTTGTTTTTAAATTTGTATGAGATTTTTTGGTAGGGGGGTTTCAATATGAGTGACATGCCGATCAACTTTTGTAAAAATCGTTTTGTGGGCAAAAAACAGAATTACCTTCAGGTTAGGATTAGGTTTCATCCAGTGATAACAACCTACTGAGCCTACTGGTATGTAGGGGGCATAATTTGAAGCCATTCTATGGGACTGATAACTGCTAATAACAGCCATTTAATCGGATAATAACATCCAAAGGCTGATATCTCCCCTGTGCAGTCCTGTTTGTGATGCAAATGAAGATGGTTTGCCTTTGGAAAAAAAAGGGCTTTATAAGGAAGACCTCCAGGGGTTTCAGGATCTTAGGATCTGGCATCCCGTACTTCTTATAGGATGCCACCTGGGACATAAATCAGAATTAACTTTATTATACATTTAGGAAATTCAAGTCTTCCACATAAAATGCTAAAACCTTGCATTAACACCAGTGAAAAGCTGTCAAATCGACTAGTAAAACGTTTACTTCATTTATAACCTACTCAAAAGATTTTATACAGGGTAGTAGAGCTGTTCATATAAACTGGTGAAAATCTCAGCCTTTCATACAGACTACTAGAAACCTCTCACACACAACATTAAAAAGCTTTCATACACACAACTAAAAAAAGTTCATACACACATCAATGTTGGCATGATGATGCAAAACATTCTGGAGGCCGATTATAACATAATGCAGCATCCCTGTGCCAAGTCAGGAGCATCTGTATTGTTAACTTTGATAGCTGACTGATAACAAATCAGAAAAATATGTTTATGATGAACTAAGTAACTGCAAGACCATGGTATAAAGAGAGAGAGATGGGAAGCTCTGTGGCTATCTGAGCTCAGTAGCTAACAGGTTAGTCTTTTTTAGCTTGGTCAGTTACAAGTATTAGGCTACAGTACTTTTAACTTCGTGTCAACAAAAAATATTCAATTTCAACAAGTAGAATAACTTTTTCTTTGACTAAAATATTCTATTTGTCCTCCCCTCCCCTTAGATCTTGAATACAAAGAAGCACTGAGACTTCTGTGTCCACTAAATGGCAGGGCTAAATCTGTCTTAAGGCTGATTTATACTCAGAAACCAGGTCGTCTGCATGTGTGTCGCAGTGAATGCAAATGTGCCTCCGCCCCTGCCACAGACACTCAATTCTACATACACTGTACATTATGCATATTTCCTGTTTGGTACCTTATCAGCTTGTTTTGTTTTTATGACTGCTATTGCAGAAATGACTCGTAAAGTTGGACTTGCTAGAGGAGCGAGGTGTGCGAGAACGCTGGGACCCTTTTTCCACCTGGATCCCTGCTCTTTTTCACCCTCATGTCCCTCTATTATCGCACAAACTTTTCCCCACTTCCTCACCATCTCGGCCGTATCTTGACCCACAGCTAGTTCATGGTTGTCTCTCTTGTGTTGTGGCATGGAATAACATAGCACAGACCATGCTTCAATATAGGGCATAAATCAAAAGTATCTGGGATGAGCTCACTGCGACACACCGCTGCGGGGAGTATAACCAACCCTTTAGAATGCAGTGCTTGCCTTGAAGAGTGATGATTGTTTTCGACTAACTTAGGTCACCAAAGACACGTAAAATAATAGGACATATAGGTACTGATATGTTGAAATTCTGGAAGAAATTTGATTCTTAAGAAATGGGTGCAATACATTTTGTCTAAGTGGCTTTGCCATATTTTGACGTCATTAGCAGTGGCAGAGCCCCGAGCAGATCTGACCACACCAGTAGATCTGGTACCTACACCGGAAGTTGAAGAATTTCTTCTGATTAGCTATGTCTGTTTAGTTCAATATCCAGCCGACGTGTTGCTAAATGAAATTATTGATTATGACTTAACTACCCGCTGAGCACCTCATACAAGTACTGGCATTTCCCAACTTTATTTTTTGCTTTGTAGGAGATCATGTTGAGGTCTTGTGTAAAATTCTGTTCCCCTGTGAAGATCTATTGCTCCTTTGTCGGGGCCCGCACTGCAGCTAGAGAGGCAGAGACAGTTTGTATAGCATTTTTTTGTGTGTGTGTCATGTTTGGCCAATCTAGCTCTTGGAACTGACATCCCAGAGCTAGCTGACAACCCAAAAGCTTCGCTTTCAAAAGCAGACCAGTATGACAGTTGCCATAAGGTTCTACTTGATATTTCTATATATCAAACTTTTTTGAACATTATTTGGGGGTAAAATCGTATACAACGGATATAGAAAGGGAGGTGAGAGTGAAAGAGGGGATTAAAAACTAAGGGAAGAGACAAAGAGGGAGAGAGATAGAGAAAGGAAAGAGTGTATGAAAAGAGAGAAAATAAATATTTATACGTTTAATATATTGCGATGTACATAGCTTGATGTTTGTTTGAAGATTATCTCAAAGAAAATTTGTATATCTTGTTAATTTTTTTCATTAACAACGTGACAAATATCAGTCAATCATCAAACAGTTTTCTCCCAAACAGTTATCTATAACTACAGATTGCTGGTTAGTAGTGTGAGTGAGAGGTTTTTAGTAGTGTGTATGAAAGCTTTTTAGTGGTGAGTAAAAGAGCTTTTTAGTTATATGTATAAGCGGTTTTTATTAGTGTATATGAAAGGTAGAGCTTTTCACCAGTTTATATAGACGGTTCTTACTATTTTGTATAAGAGCTTTTGAGCAGATTATATAGTCTCACTAGTCTGTGAAAGCTTTTCACTGGTGTTTGTGCAAGGTTTTCAGTATAGTATGTGAAAGCCTTTAATTTCATATATATTAACATGGAAGTTAATTCAGATTTATATCCCTAGTGACACCCAATAAGTTCTCCTTCGATCTGGGAAATATACATGGTAATACCCTGACAAGGCAATCAACTACAGGCAGCAAACAAAGTGTTTAACTGGTCCATGTTCTTGTACAGTCCACGTTCATATCTCTCTTTCGTGTTAAAATGAATCTCATAAATGTGGGGCACAACAATACATTCCAGGGCTAAGGTTTTTACTCAGGTACTCAGAGTGGCAGGCTTTTTTTGAACCAATATCTTACTGCTTGTCCACTCCTCTCTGACCACTGGGCCAACACTCCTGGAAAGTGCTTATTCAGCTTAAAAGGTTGGTGCATTGGCTTGTTTGGTTTTCTTAATGTAAAGGAATACAGAATGGACTTCCAGAGTACTATTAGCTGAGTAAAGTTGCTATTACCATCTCTCTGAAGCCTAATTTGGATTTCTAAATATCTGTTGAAATTTCAAAAGTAGAGCTTTGAGGTAAAAAAAAAAAAACGGGATGGCCTTCCTGGAACTTTATAGTAACCATACATTCTGGCCACCTCAAACTGCTCTTTGAAAGTTTGATGTTTATTTTAAAGATAAAAATATCCATATGCGTTATCCTGTTTAAATATGTTGAGGAGAATCATGTTGCTTTCTATATTAAAATAAGAATGCAGGCTAAGACACTGTTTGCAGGAAATCTTTGAAGTAGAGCTGTTTTTGGCAAACAGCTCGATTCGTTTCCCTTTTATGTGATAGGTTCCTTTTTGAGGGAAAAAGATCAGGTCTAATATCTGTTCTTGTCTGGCTCCCCTCCGAATCTGAGGAACTTGTTTTTATGTGTCTATTGGAAAGCTGTGGAGAAAACCGTTTCATCAACAGACCCATGTAAAACATGGTTACTGGAAAGTTTGGGTGCATTTTTGGAAGTATTTACACAGATCAAAGAAAAGTAACACAGAAATGTTTTACAATTTGCAAATAAATGTACATATGTTTTAGAATTCTGTATAAATACAAAGTGCTGTACAATGTTTGGGATTATGATGATGCTGTATGATATACCTCTTTTGTGCTGAATTAATCCTCCATGTTGGCTCAGAGAGAAGAGAATCAGGCTCAAGAACACAGAAAGTATGTGCTCGTGGAGAAATGGAATCTGTGTAACAAATATGTGTCAATTGGAAGAAAAGTGTTTTTGTGATATCACTTGGAAATAATGATTAATACAACCTGATAAACAAAAATCAAGTGAACATTTCACCAAATAAAAACAATAAACATTATGATATCATAGCTAGTGACACTACAAATATGACAATGCTGAGACAGCAATGGCTGCTGCAGACGAGCTAACGCTAGCCCTGGCTATGGTTGGCCTTGGAGCTCCACTGCTTGCCAAGATCCTCTCGATCAGAAATAATTTTTTAAATATGCACCTAATCAGAAAATGGGCCATATAGTAAAGCTTAAAAGTACAACATTCTCAGCTAAAATTATCTATAAATGTACTTTTGTGGAACAACTGCAAAAGAAAAGTGAACTTTTAACTTAATATGCCCCTGGAAGCTGCTACTTTTTAAGATCTGAAAAAATCGTATTTAGGCTTACCTAAATAAATAAAGCTACATGTACCTATCTTAAAATGGTACCTTAATAAAAAAAAAAAAGTACTATCCAAATTGATTAGCAAAAGCTCACTTTTATGCAGGCATACCCTGAAATTTAGTATAAAGGGAATAGCTGTCTCTGTCCTGTAAATTAAAAGGAGGAGGTCATCGGCAGAAAGGGATATTTTGTTTTTCTACACAGCCTCTGGTAATACCATAGATTAAACCACTAGTTCTAATGGCTATAGCTAACGGCTCAATTGCTAGTACAGAAAGGAGGGGACTAAAAAGGAAACCCTGGCAGGTCCTGCAATGTATTTTGAGAGATTTAGATTAAAAATGATTTTGTAGAACTTTGGCTGAATGGCAGGCAATCAATCCTGCAATAGCTATAGTCAGCACAAGAAAAAATGAGTATTGTCTATATTTGGCATGTATGAAACGCTACAGTATATATCTGAGATGCCAAATTTTAGAAGGAAGGATTTTATATATGATGTTGATTTCGATAAGGCAAAACCTGGTCATTTTTGATGATCGATCCATCCCAGGATTTAAGCACAATTTAAATTCCCCTCCCATAATAGGCTGATATGAGTACTATATCTGGCTAATATGACATCATTATCATTGAGTTTACAAGTCACAGTAACAAAAAATGCCCACATGGATCTGATATTGAGGAGGACAGTATAAATGCAACTTTTGTGTTAATCAGTATAGCAATCCACCTAGCCTTGCTCCGGAAGGTCTAGTGGAAAAGTTGCCTCAACCACCCACCCACCCACCCAAATATGAGATTTTAGGATTTTTAAAATGAGATTCTTCTAGAAACATTTTTCTTTTTGAGGTGTGTGAGGGCTTACTTCTTGTTTTACAGGATGGTTAAGGCCTTTAACATTACAACTCACAGAAACAATTGTATTGGTCATATTTATATCATTAACGAGATTATGGAAAAGAAAAACAGTCAACTATTAAACATAAAACAAAATACAAACCAGTTTATGGTGGTTAATCTCAGAAAAAAAAATCTAAATAAAATACTGTTATTGACAACAGGACCTAAAAAACCATCCGCAAATCCCCGAGGAAAAATTGGTTGTAAGAACAAACAGCACAACTTCCCTATCTACTTGCAGTGCCTCCATACAAAATCCTTCTAAATAACATCTTCATCTGAACCTTAAGAAACAATAACAAATACCCGGCTTATAAACAAGACAGATCAGGCCCAGGTAAATTAGAAGTTTTGTTATCCAAGTAAAACTACATTTTATGCACTTAACTATAAGAAACCCAGAACCCATAACATCAGTTATTACTTACTTAGCCAGTATATTTTGCCAATCATTGGGGCATGATTCTAACTCATACAGAGATAACATTCAGGATGATTTTTTAGGGGTTTTTTCAGGTCCTCAAGAAACTTCTCAGTCTTACTTACTACGTCAGGGGATAATCTTTTTAGATCCTGAACAGGACAGTCTGGTACTTTCAATCAGCCCTATACAGTAGTAGCTATTAAACATTTCCCCACTTTCCTTGAAGGGCCATTGGCTGGTCCTTGGCTGGTTGCTACAATTAATTAAATATCAATTTTTGAACCTAAATATTCTTTCTGTCATGATTTGTGGACATTAAGATCTAAAGAGAAGCATCATCTCCTGGTCAGATCCTGTAATTCAGTGAAAGGGTGGAGTCACTAAAAAAATATGAACTCGGGTCACCCCTGTGGCTGGAAGTTGGAGGGGATTTTGCTTGGAGTTGCATGGCAGTGGGCTGCCATTCGGCTGATGTTTGACTGGAAAGGGACATTTTGAATGGCTGCTACTGTGTGTGCCTTGTATGTGATCCTCTGTGTGAACTGAACTCATATATCTTAAGTGTCCCACATGTGCAACAGAGGACGCAATGATGTCACACCTAGTAAGTGTGTTCTGTGTTTATGGAAGTTAACAGGTATAGTAGTGCTGGACCACATCTAGTGAATTTTTTATTTGTTTTCTAACTGGAGCCATTTCATCGACAATGCAATCTTTTCAAGAAGGTGGAAAGGAAAGACTATTCTCCTTATTAAAGTCAGCCATGGTTGTTGTTGATGCAGAAAATTACCTTTGTTGACTGACCAAGGAATTATGTTTGCAATGTCTCATCTGATAGCAATAAAAGAAAGATCAACAATTTTACTCTCTCAAGGCTACATATACATATTCAGAGGAAGACACTTTTCCAAAACAAAACTGTGATAGAAATATCACTGGTCAGAAACAGAGCGCTACCAAGGTCTACTTAAACTTAAGAGACTTAGCATTTAGTGTAGCAGTTAAAGGGTTGCAAATAATTATTTATTAATCAAATGATTTTTAGGACTTACTGAGTGCTAATTAATCCGAATAGGATAAAATTATTTGTGTTTGTGTATGCATATGTTTAAACTGTAAAAAGTCACATTTATAGGTGTTATGTTTTAAATCCCTTTTAACTGTTTAGTTTCATAATGATCCAAGGGTCTACAGTCAATGAGATTTAGCACCCAGTCTTTCATTGCAGAGCTATAGTATGTAGCTTTGATATGTGCAATATTTGATATAGAATTCTCTTTTGAAAAGAGGCCAGACTGATCCTGATTAGCAAAACCAGGTCACACAATGCTCAGAAACCTGCACATGTATGTGTTATGCATCCCTAATAGTGCCTTCACAGATGTTGCAAGTTAGCCATGCTTTGTGCACTAATATCCCCACACTATCCCAGATGCTGGCTTTTGAGCTGTCCTTTGATAACAAGCTGGATGGTGCTTCATCTCTTTAGCCTGAAGGATGTGGCCTCCATCATTAAAAAAAGATAAAAGAGTTGGTGATTCATAAGCTTATAGAACAATTTTCCACTTCAGCCCATCCTAAATGAACTGATTCAGAGAAAGCTGCAGATCTACTGCAGTTTTTTACCCTTATATCTACATCAAATGCATGTTGCAGTTGTACCTTCATTTTTGATCAGTCAGAATGTTTTTAAGGGACTGCTGCCATGATGTTGAAGTAAACATATCCGTTTTTTAAGCATCTAGCTGTGCACGCAGATATTTCAAAATTTTCACTTACGCATACTGGTATACTCACTTTAGGTTAGATTAACACCATCCTGTTATCCTGACAGTGCTTCTACAAACTGGATTTTGATATGGATATGGACATTGATATGGTCAGTTTGATGAAGAGTCTGTGACATGATTTAGAGTTTTTTCAACATTCAAAAGCAGTTTTGGAATCTGCTGGACCTGCATTGAATGCTGCGAAGCTTCTTCCCAACCGGCAGCAGGGAGAACAGTCCAAAGTGGGGGTGTGAGGGGTCATTGATAATGTTAAGGGCTTGGTGCTGCTGACCACCTCTACAGCAGAGCTGTTGATGAGCAGTGGAGGGTGGTTAGGCCGATTTTTCCTAAAGTCAGCGATGATCTCCTTCATTTTAAGGCATCTGAAAGCTATACTTTTTATTCTTTAAGCAACTTTTGTCAACGCAAACCAAAGGAACTGAACAGACACATGATTAAAACCTATTTACTACCTGAACAAACATTAGAGCAAACACTTTTGGAATGTATTTCAAATACAAAGGGTACTTTCACACATCAAGATACTCCATTGTAATTGTTTCTGAAATTCAGTCTTTGAAGCATGGTCTTTCATACAGATTGTTAAATGCAATTACCATCAGAGTTCAGTCTGAACAATTCAGGAAATCAAAGCAACCCATAAGCACAGGAGAATGTAGACGACACATAGCAGCGCTCTGTTTACTGAAGTAATGGAGAAAGGAAGTACAGTACTGGGAGGTGAGTAGCATGGTTTTTTCATTTACAAACAAAGATGTTGAGAAAAAAATGTGCACAACCATGAACAACAGCTATTATCAGAGCAATCAGTGAGGGAGCACTGGCAATGATGTAAAAGTTTGCAACATGACTGTTTAGACTGTAGAGACTTCGGAAACCTTTAGATTTAGTACCACATTAGGTCGTGGCTCAAATCAGATTTTTCGAGGGGTCAAAAGATCAGGATTGGGCCTTTCAGACTGCCATAAAATTGTTGTTCGTTAACCAGAGCAAAACGATTGGATAAGGGTAACATTTGACTGCAGTGTGGACATAGCTAAAGCTACAGCTCGCTCATTCTTTGCTTACAGGGAGCAGTGATAGAACTTGTTTGTAAATGTACACGTCATAAGCTTTTAAAAGCAATACAAAATGCACACATTCACACATGATGGTGGCAGGCTGAATTGTAGCCACAGCTGCTAGGGGCACACTGACAAAAGCAAGGCTGCCCTACACAAGTCCTACCAAGCCTTCGGGCTCCATCAGTAGGCAGTGTGGGTGAAGTGATGCCCAAGAACCGGAACACCTAGATGGATGGACCTGGAGTACAAATATTGTACTGTAGGAGGAACTCCTGCATCCTTAAAGTCTGTCATCCCAGTATGTCACAGAAGATAAATTCAAATTAAGATTTGTTGGCTTCTTTAGACAAGTGGCTTTACATTTAATATGAGGACTTATCAAGCTATAGGTTAATAGGTGTCTGAGCTGTTTACATGATTATTTATTTTCAGTGTTTGCTGTGTCATTATTATTGACCAGTTAAGCTCCATGAATAGTCCTAAAACAGAGTTGTTAGATTTTTTCTTTGCAGAATAACCACACATTAATGCTATTGTTCTATCTTAGAAAAGCTTCATGCTCTATTCACTTTTTAAATCCGCTGCATAGTATATTTTTTTGGATTTTTTCATTTTCAAGAATTACTTATATTTTAACATTTTCCCTTTCAATCAGAAGAAGCAGGGCACATCTTTTATTTTCTAATCTCCATCTCAGAAAAAGAATTTCTTGACATGAACGTTATACATTTTCTGATGGAATTCTCAACAGTTTTGCAACACAGCAAAGGTTTACAGTGATATTGTTATGCATGCAGATATCCATGCATGTATAAAAATTGCATCATATAGGCTTGTTCCTTGTGGATGCAGCTGATTGCAACATTTATACTGATGTATAAAAAAATATGTCTCTCTTACAGATTCCCTCTTTTTTTGAACCTTTTCATCATGCTAAGATGTTTTAAACCATTAAAGAAATGTATTATCTGAGCAAAAATATCATTCATGAATAAAATAGAACTATTGATTTAATTTAGAAAAATAAGGCATTTAAATAAACCTGGTACAATTTAATCTGATTGTGCCCTCCGAGCCAGATTATACCATTTAAAACTTTTTGCTGAAGTTGGCTTTTTCTGACGGCCAAGTAGGCTACTATAATAATCCTAGGGCCTATCTATTGTTCTTTAAATCATATTCTGATTGTTTAGTATACATTTCTGTATATATCACTGTAAAATGTAATTTGATCTTTGAATATTGAAGGTAAGCAAACTGTATCTAGTTTGATTTTGAAACATTTTTTATCTATCCTAGGAGAAACTGTTGGGTATACAAGTATACTTGAATTTACAGTTAGATTACAAATTGATGCCCAAACACTTACCTGGCGTAATTTTAGTTGACGGCCACACCTGTGAAATTTCATACATGTTAACCCTTTTTTCTTTTTCTTTTTGCAGTCTCACTCTGAAAAAAGTCACTTTTTTCTTATTTTATCCTAAATTTATTTAAATTAGGTATATTCGGTATAAATTTGAATATGTTGCATTTTCAAATAGCTTTCCAAATATCACCAGATTGGATCTTTTTAAGGGCTTTTATGCCATCTGCAACACAAAGTGCTCTACATAATAAAAACAAATCCATGCAGGGGCGTTGCTAGGCACAAAGCTTTACTGGGGCACTGGCCCCCTACCACATATGCCCCTCCTTCCATACACAAATACAGACAAGCACACTGCCCCACCCTGATATATTCCTACCAAAATTTCCAGTTGAGATATTAATGAGTTTAAGAGCATATTTGTTTTAACAAACATGAACATTTTCAACATTGCAGCTATAAAAAATAAGACATCAACAACTTTGACAAATAAAAAGTGTCCTTATACACATTCTGAGGTAATCATTAATTCCTAGGTTTCCGAGTTTTAGTTCAGGAGAAAGTTTAACTCAACCTGAACTAAGTTTGCACATTCAGCGTCTGCTCTGCCGATAATGCAAGCGTAGAAGAAGAAATGTGCTGTTTACCTGTGCAAAGAAAGAAACAACGAAAGAAAAATGTCTGAGGACTTCAGTGTTGAGGAAGAGCATGAGTTCTTTGCCGAGCTGAATGCGCACTTTCGTCTGGTTTGGTCTGCCGCGGTTTCCGTAGACTCGTGAACGCGCTTTTAGGAAATCCTATACACTACTGTTTATGCTCTAAAAACATTCTAAATGACTTTGTTTCGAGTAAATTATGGACGCTACCCACTCAGGACACTTGGAATACATTGGACGAGCAGTATGGAGGAATATTGACACGTTTTTTGTGGACTTTTATGGACCTTTCTGCCTCGGGCACCATAGACCTCCATTATTTGAATGTCAGCAGGCAGCAAGAAGCCTCCCAGATCTCCAGATACATTTGAGATATCAAAAAAGTACTCCAGAGTGTTGTTCAGCATGGGGGTGAGTAGAAAATGAAGGCTAATCATGTTTTGGATGTACTATTCCTTTAAATCACTAATTCATCACGGGACCTTACCTCCCTCTCTCTCATCTTGTTTTACTGCTTCCCTGTCTCTGCTTCGTGTGAGGAATTTCCTGATATCCATCTACAAACCAATGCAGTCATTTTCAGTTAGTAGCCTATAAATCATGTGGTTTCACTGGGAAAATAATAAAATTGACAGGTAAGAAACGTTACCAGAACTAAAAATGCGCCACGGCCGCACAGTGTCCCATCCAACTCAATTGAGAGCAGTGCATTAGTTTACCTGCAGTTCATGCAGTGACATGCGCTGACATGGGGGCGCTATTACATCCTCAATTTGGAGTAGAAATATACGTCTCCTCCCGTTGGAATCATCTTAATTGATGCATTAAAAAATGTATTACTGTTGCAAATATTCATGAGATTTATACTGGGGCACAGTTCATTTATACTGGGGCACGTGCCCCAGTAAATGTGGTCTGGCGACGCCGATGAATCCATGTCAAGATAAAAACAAGCCTTTACACTCCCAAGTACATGACACAACACACATCTGCAAATGCACAAACAGGTTGAAGTGAAAGTCATTAAGGCGACTTCATGATTGCATAGTCAAATTGTTTTTTTCTTTATGTAAAAGTGAATTTTCCATTAATGTGGCATTCATTTGCTCCTGACATTAACACTTACACACGCAATGTTTATCTTACATCTCTTGAGAACCAAACTGCATTTCTGCTTGTTTAAAGTAACGACTCCCTAAAGGCGTGTCATCGATGTTGACAAATGAAAATATTACAGTGCAACAATAACCTCACAGGGAGAAAAGGGAAACATGCTTGGGAAGTTCTGAGCTCCAGCAGTCAGTGGAACTGTTTCCATTGGTGGCTAGTTTTCAAATGACATTCATCGCACAGGGATGGAAAAATACATGCTGTTCCATTTAAGGGTCATTCATGTGTGATACCAACTGCAGCAGAATATTGTCAGAATACCAGGACTGCAACACTCAGCTGTTCTTTTCCAGTACAGCCAAAGCAACACTGTGTATTATTACTCAAATATTTTTTAACTTTGACGTCACAGAGACATTTAGACTGTGATGAAGATGTATGCATAAACCTGGAGAGCTCTTCCCTAAAATGTCACATCCTGTTATTTTCTGCTGCCTCTGAAACCTCACATTCTACAACACAGATGACTAACTTTAGCAAACTGTTGTTACAACTGTATATATATTTTTTATTTGAAAACCACACACAAAAAAAAAATAGAGTGATGTATACCCATTATTCTAAATTCAGTGGGTCTCATTATTAAATTTGACCAAATTTCAAGGGTGCATGAGACATCACAGGAAGAGGTAAAAACAGAATCTTTCACAAAAGGTAAATAAAGAGTTAAAGCCTATGATGCCTTGGTTGTCTGCTCACTGTAGTCCATATTGGATGGGTGATGCAAAAGTGTGGTAATACGCAGAGTTAGCATCAGGAGGATGGATCTGGTGGATAGAAACAAAATACAGAAGTAGACACAGCCGGGAGAATTAATCATTACTTTCCACATTCTCATATTCAAATGCATTTATATGCATTCTAGAAAACAGCAAGTTTAAAAAAAATAACATGGAAGACATGTCCCTAGATTATTTTGCTTTGTTCTATAAAAAATGTCATGAAAGCTTTTGCAACATAGCCAACAAATATGATTTGTTCATCTGGAAATAAAATAATATTTTTATTCCTGTTTCAGACTCAGATAAAAATTGTCTAGTAGTAAATGAGCTGGTTGGCAGACATTTTTTAAAGCCATGATGGACTATGTTAAAGTTAGGTTCTTTCTGTTTTAGATGAAACAACTTAAAAAAAAACAGAAATTAATAAGAATCAGACCATTCTATTGCTAAAAACATGAAAAACTTTAATGTATGTTCTATAACAAACAAACACAGAGAAGTATACACCTGTGGAGTGGACGGACATATGTTTTTGTGGTGTCATATGAATACAAATTGAGATATTTTAACGTACATTTTGTCCTTTAAACTGAGACCCCAAATTAAAATTCAGTGCAATCAATTTCTGTTAGAAGTCACCTAATAGGTGGTTAGAGCATGTAGGGGTGTGAATTTATCTTAGTATAAATGTAGCTGCTCTAAAGGCACCTTAGAGATTTGTTAAAAAAAAAAAAAAATCAGAGGACAAACAGCACCATGAAGATGAAGCAACACAGAAGACAGGTCAGGGGTAAGGTTGTAAGGATGTTTAAAGCATTGTCAGGTACAAAGCAATGTTGCAAGCTTTGAATATCTAAAAAAGCACTTTTTTGTTATTCATCCAAAAATAGAGTGCTGCACCATTTCAAGACTTCCAAGACATGGCTTTCTCTAAACTAAACCGTCAGGAAGGGAGGGAATTAATTAGAAGCAGTTGATAGGCAAATAGTAAATCTGGGAAAATTAGGTGAGAACGCCAAAAAAAAAAAAAAAAAAAAAATCTTAACAGCCAAAAGAACCCCTGTTGCAGTTTTTCCCAATAAATATAAAACAAATATAAAACATTTGGTCTATAAGGAAGAAATACATATTAAGAAAAAAAATAAAACTGCTCATTACTATGAGCACACAATCTCCTATTGCTACTATGGGTGTCACATGCTTGGGGGATGCTTTTCTTTTTAGCAGATTCAACAGGGCTTGTATGGGTTGATAAGAAGATGTATTTTGCTAGATAAGTCAATCCAAAGACAAAATAACAAATCTGGTAAAGGCTGCAAAAGCTTTAAGCTGTTAGTGTAGCTAAAATTAAAGTGTTTATAGAAAATTTTTTCAAGTAAACTAAATTCAACTGTGAAAGAATTAAAAATCACTGCTGACCGGCACTCTCTAGCCAATTACACTGAACCGGGGCTGCTTAGTATTTACTAATGGGCCGAGACATCCCAACATGAGAGATGCACTTACCATATACATTAGATAACAGAAAACTTATACAATAGCACAACATTCTAAGACTGTCATTTGTTTTCTTTTTGAGTTTACTAAAATTATTGTTTTGCATAAGTTGTATGCAATTATCCTAAAACTACCCCGTAACCTCGTCTGAAGTTTGTGGTTGTGAAATATGACAGCTGATAGAGTTTAAGATAAGAAAACTCTATAGAAATCCTATTTGTAATATAGAGCAATTACTTAATATTTTTCAAGATTGACATCTCAGCTCTCAGTAATCAAATGATAAATCAAATGCTCATTTTTCCCAATCCAATTTTTAGTGCTTGATTAAACTGAATATATTAAAAATAACAGATAAGGCGCTAATATCCCTGATGGCTGCTTGTTTATTGATTTATTGAAGGATTTCCTGTAGAGGGCGTCAAAGCTCCTACTGTGTGATTTCAATTTGTTCTCCATAGGCATGATAAATAAGGACTTGTGATGACAGTCTAAGTGAGTAGAATGAACAGTAGGCTGAGAGTATATATATATTTCTATTTTTTTTTTTTTCAATCTTGCATTAATAAAATTCCTTTTTCTTACACAGATACAGACCCTACTTGTCAAAACAAATTAGCAGTTTTAAAATAACATAGTCCAAATACAGATTTTGGCTGATTAAACTGGTGTGACTAAGTAACAAAAAGTAAACTGACTATCTGTAGGCCTGGGTATTTTTAAAACAAAGAGAAGCCTTTACAATACAGGGATTGTCTAAAAATTTTTATTTTCACTAGTTACTTTTGGTCGAACTCTGTTATGACTTGGAGCCATTTTATTGGATTTTCTGTTAAGGGATCTGATTGTTGGCCCTTAGATATCCGTCCCCATATGTCTGATAAATTTTTTATTCCCTCTTCATCTAAGAAAAAAAAGTACAGTGATTAAATCCATTTCATTTAAATTGTGTTGCTAGGAAACAACCAAATGGTCCAGCATTCGAATCAGCCAACTATGAGTATAACCACTAACCCACTGCAGGAATTATAAAATAATAGACTCATGTATTATAAAGCCTTGTAATATGTGTGTTTTTTGAAATAATCAGTATGACCACAAATTTAATTCAAAAGTAAAAATGACAGCCATTATAAGATTTTTTAGACATTTCAACCTGGAGAGACTCACACGGAGAAAAAGAAGTGATTAGAAATATTTTAATGACATGAATAAAAAAAAGTTAGTTGGCACTCAGACCCTGGCAGGGGGTCCAAGCTGTAAATTGACATGAGTTTTACACGAGCTTGGATTAATAACTTCGAAGAAGGATTAGAGCAGTCTTCCCTACTGGGGCCCAGACAGTGGTGATGTAGTAAGCCTGAGGATGACAGGGTCTAAGTACCCGGTCTACCTGGAATGGTTCCTTCGAGGGCAGTGAAAATAAAGAAGCCGAAAGAGTTTGGCTATGTATTCAAACAGGTCCAGCCTTCTCAGACTGTCACCACCCCTCACTCGGCATTCGCCCTATCGCCTAGCAACCGTGATAGTTGACAAACAAAACAAGCAAAGAATGCCCTGGAAGCCAAACTTCTCACTACTAAACTTCTCACGTTTTCGAGAGGCTTCAGCTGCAATGCCACCATTGCAAATATCAGATTTATAATCCCCACACTGCACAGATATTGGAATCTGAGCTTAAATGTCAACCAAACCCATTTGCACAGGGACAGATAAAACCTTTCAATAAACTAAACATTACCCACCACATATCTGAGTCAGTAAGCATTTTCCCTTTTTCCACTGAGCACGGACTGAGCTTACTTGGACTCGCAATGAATCATGGGATACCCAAGGCTATGGAGGATACACCAGACTTATCCATCAAAACGGGCAAAAAAAGGCTGCATTTGTCGGCCATGCAATGAGGAGTCTTCCAATCCAAACGGGCCATGGTGCCTCGCTACGAAGTAATCGGCCGACCATTCTGGCCTTCTGTGGACTTAGCCGCTGAATTTGAAGTCAGCATAAGAGCGAGGAATGAGATTGGGTGGAGGTGGGTCTAAGTTCAGCTGAATCACTAATTGTGGAAGCTGGGACTTCCTCTTTATGAAAAGTGTCATGAGAAATGATTGGTTTCAGAGAGGGTGCAGTCGGTCGTTGATTGGCTGAAGCTTGAGCAGGGCACATCAGCAGGTGTTCCAGGTAAGGCTGATTAATAGTCTTCCATGTGGAATTTTCCGTTAAGCTTCATCTCTCCACTTGAGTATTTTCTTTTAAATCAAATATAATCACATTTTCTCAATTTGGAAGAAACCCTTAATCTGGGTAAGAGACCCCCGAGGCAAAACTGAGACTTTATTGGGAACCACATAGCTGTACTTTTTCAAAAACTTTTAAAGAGTATAAACACAGTGTTTCTTAATTGAGAGTAGCAGATTTTTTTTCTAGTTCAATAGAAAAAATAAGATAACCTCATGCTACTCATAATTCGATATCAGCAATGAGTCTAGGTGGACTTCATGAAATAAAAACTTTGATGAGTTACCTTAATAAGTATATATTTAATAGCATTTTGTTTGTGTTTTGCTGGGTTCCAACGTCATATTTCACTCACATCAAGACCCATCCCTCGTGTGCTGAAGGGGACACACTTCCCACCTTTCCACCCTCTATAAAAATGACAAAAGCAACAAAAAAACAAAAACAAACTAAAATTCATGTATGGCTGGTAATGCATCAACCTTTTTACCACAAATTTTCTAAATCATTAAAATTTTTGTAAGTGCATTTAAATGTGGGGGGAAAAGTTCTGAATTCAACAGAAAATGCAATCATTATATTTCCCTTTTAAATTAAAAAATAAAAAAGTGTCAAAGTGATGAGGCACACTTTATTAATTAGATCTGCAATTAAAAATAGCAAAAAACATTGATTAAATATACTCATGCATGCAAATGGAAACATTTCAAGTGTTTCAAGTATTTCTTATCATTTTGATTATGGCATATATCTAATTAAAACTAAGCATTCAGGAGACTGAAATATGATATAAGACCAAAATAAAATATACTTTGAAATCCTTTTGTTTCCAATGCAGACAAGTAATGTTATCATCATTTTACAGCAGACACAACTATACAGGGTAGGGTTATCGTTCCCCTCCACAAAGAGGTGGACAATGTGTTTTAGTCTCAAATATTTTAGTTTTTTAAACTGACATTAATATACAGTAGAAGCCAAATAGAGTAAATTGACATTATCTCTGGATGGTCAATTAGTGCCAACATGCATGTTTGGCATGCATGTTGTGTATATTGAGAAAAAAAACAAAACATTTCATGGGCTTCTGAGAGAAAATACAGATGAAAGCTATGAAACAGCATGCCCTCATCTGTCTTTAAAGTATGCATGTTGCTTTTGATGCAGTCCAATTCTAACTATTGTGTATGCATCATATAAGGAATGTGAAGTTTATATCATTCTGCTGCATCAGGACTGAGTACGCTTTTGGTGGGATATCACTTCCATCCATCCATTTTCTGATCCCAAGCGGGGTCGCGAGGGGTGCCGGTGACTATCTCCAGCTGTCTACGGTTGAGAGGCAGGATACACCCTGGACAGGTCACTGGTCCATCGCAGGGCAACGCAGAGACAAACAGACACACTCACACCTAAGGAGAATTTAGAGAAGCCCATTAACCTAACAGTCATATTTTTGGACTATGGGAGGAAGCCAGAGTACCCGGAGAGAACCCATGCATGCTCAGGGAGAACATGCACACTCCATGCAGAAAGACGCCAGGCAGGGAATCGAACCCAGAACCTTCTTGCTGCGTCCCATAGCAGCCCCTGGGATACCACTTTCTCGTTTAAATTTAAATAAATAGGAACTAAATTTAGACCTGTCCAGGGTGCAGAGGCGCACCTTGTCAACAGGCAAACCAAGCAACTGCTTGGAGCCCCGAGCCGCTGGGGGGCCCCCGAGAGCCAGCTACTGTACATCCGGTAGATAAACAGCAACAGGCGAGCATGAAGTGGCAACGCCGATTGGATGGAATGTTGATTGACATTGGCTTTGACCAGTCAAAATCCAGCCCAGCCCAGGTGGATGACATCCCTTAATAAAAATGAACGTAGCCTAGCGAATGGGTGACGTTGTAGGCATAGGCGGATCTACTGGGCAAATGCCACCCTAAATGACAGCCTTGCCACCCCAGCTGCCACCCCAGTTGCCGGTAGGGGTGGCGAGGCTTATAAATTATGGATCATTTGAGAATTACGACCGCTAATTTCCAATGTCGGACTGCAGTGAATGTAGCACGAGATGACGCGAGAGCGACTGAGACTGATTAGTTTGAAAACCGAATGGGGCAAAGCGAGGGAGCCAGGGGTGATGGGGAGAGGAGACGCAGGATGAAACAGGTAAAAACTGATTAACTATCTATCGAGAAATGAAATCATAATGAAAGCACAATGTTGCTAGCATAGCTGCAATGCTGATTTTGAGATGATATAAATCAGGTTGCAGAACGTTATTTCTCTAACTATGATGTTAGTTCGGCCTGATGTCTCGGGCTCATAAAGACATATTTGCGGTCAACTATGACAGAAAAGAGACGATCAAGTTTGGTTTTACTCAAATCAAAACGCACAAAGGGATTGGATCTAAATAAAGTTGTGAAGCGTTTTGCTGAGCAACATGGAAATCACTGCATTCAGCTGTTATAGTCATGTTAACTTTATGTTATGCTCTCTGGTGAGCCTTTACAGAGCTGTTACATTTTGTTTTGGCACCTGAGAAAATCTGATATTTCCTTTAAAAAAAACCAAAAGTGTTAAAAGTTTAAAATGTGATACTGGTGTGAATCCTGCTTAACATGAAGCAGTGTTGTTGTTTCTTTTTTTGTATATATAATATGAAACTATCCAGAAATGACCTGTATAAACCTACTCACAAGCAAAATGTATATTTATGTTGCTTCTTTTCAGATTTGTGGAGATTTTGATGTAACATACAGAACCCGCCTTTTTGTTGATTTGTTGATACAGCAGTATGGAGGACCAACTCTGCCATATTTAACAATAAATACAGAAATAAATAAATGCTTAATAAATAAATAAGCATACAATTAATTGCCACCAAAAATACAAACAACAAATAAATGTAAGTAGAAATTAAATTATACAGCTAGTCATAAATGTATATAACTCTTTTAATTGGCTTCTTTATTTCTTTGCCTTTTTAATATTTACCTTATTTATTTTTTTGTCATTTATTATCTTCAACTTCATTTTTTAATTACTTATATTTTATGTATTTATTTATGTGCATGTTATCATATTTTTGTCTGTTTTATTCTTCCTTTGTATTTTTTTACCCTAGTTATTTCTTCGCCGCTATTTCTTTCTGCCTGCCCTTTTAACATCTCTGCCTGCCATTATAATATAATTTCTAATTACATTTATTTGTTGATTGTATTTTTGGTGGCAATTAATTGTATGCTTATTTATTTATGGAGCATTTATTTATTTATTTCTGTTTTTATTTTTAAATATGGCAGAGTTGGTCCTCCATATACAGCTCTATCTACAGCAGATCTACATGCATGAAATGTCATACAGCAGTTAAGGCAACATGAAAGGGACAAGTTACTGAGGAACAAATGGGGTTCAGAGTAAACATTACATAGATATCTGGTACCTTGTTCGGGTGCCTTGACCGATTTATTTCTACTGTGTAGTTCTGCTCACTTTAGTCCAGCTCAGTCCATAGATCTCTGATGGGGAACTTTTTCTTTCTATAGTTTCTTCTTGTGCAAATGCTGCAAAGCTGCCTCTCTGACAGTCAATCTCACTCATCTGCGACTCAGCACCTGTGTCTTACCTTAATACCTTTCCTGTGATAATGCCCATCTAGAAGTAGTGTTATCTTCTATCTCCTATTAAGTGAGATCACATTGTACGATGTATTATTAATATGAACTGTTTCACATGAAACACTAGTACTGTACATACTATTCTCACCAAACTGTGATAACTGTGATTAAATTCAGTGTAAACAAATGCCATATGTTGCCACCCCTAAAAAATTCCTGCCCCCCTCTTGCCACCCCATAAATATTTTTCTAGTGTCTGCATTTGCACAAGCCAAGGCCCGTAAGCAGCAATTCTGGAAGCAGTATAGGACCCCAATAATTTCACTACACTTACTATACTTTATATTTTGTACAAAGTTTATATTGGGTTTTTAAAGTAATTTACTGTTCTTTTTTTATTATACATTTATTTTAATTTATTAGTTTATTCTTTACTTTTATTCTTTTATATTTTCCAAAATAACAAGGTTGTTCATGTTTAGAACATTTGGAATAAAAAAAGTTTTATTTAATACATTTTTCTTTGGTGTCAGATTATTTATAGCCTAACATAATCGTGATGAACACTGGTCAGGAGGGCCCCCCAAGTTTTTTTTGCTTGGGGCCCCCACAGACTCTAGAATCGCCTCTGCCAGGGTGTACCCCGCCTCTCGCCCGTAGAAAGCTAGAGATAGGCACCAGCACGGATAAAACGTGAGAGAAAATGGATGGATTGAATTACATTTTAAGACTTTTATACCTTAATTTGTCAATTAATCATAAGCTGCATCAAACAGAAAGTCCAATAAAAGAAACTACAGCACATATGTGGCAAGCTATAAACATACAATGAAAAGGCAGAAGACAATGGTTAAAACAAAACAAAGCAAAGAAAAAGAAACCAAAAACTGTTCATGCTACATTCTGAGCTGGTCAAAGTTACAGCGGTGTCATTTCTCCACTAAAAAGTTTGATGGAAAAGTTGATTGCAATTTGCAAATGACCCCCGTCTACTCGCCTCATCAGAAACTTTCTAGACACGCCCCTGTATCCTTTCCGTCTGGTGTAGAAAGAATGGTGAGACATGAGCAGACAGACCGGTGTGTGTGTGTGTGTGTGTGTGTGTTTGGCTGTGATGGCAAAAGGTCTGTTAAAGCGAGACTTGAATTCCAATGCTTCCATCTCTTCAATCCCTCCCTCCCTCTTTCTCTCTCTCAGCATCCAGCAGCTGCGCCTCTCTCCTGCCTTTCCTGACGCTGAGTGTAGCCTCCCATACAGATGAGCGCTGGAAGCCACGCACCTCTTGACGTAGCCATACAGACCGGTTGCGGTGCCACACTCGGTCTCCGTGCGGCACGTATTGCGCAACGTGACTGATGCTCTATACTGGCTCGGTAAGGTGGAAACATAAAAAAAAGCAGCGGTCTCATCGGCTGTGGATAGAAAAGCGGACCCTCCCCTCTTCATTTTTCCAAAGATGAGCTGATTTCGGTGCGTCGCTCATGATGTGACTCAGTCATACATGTTTGTATTCACGGCGAACAGCAGCCTTTTGAGGACTTCATCCATCAGAGTGAAGACAAGAAGATTCTATGTGTTTTGTAGATGCAGAGGGAGTGACGGTGGAATCATTTGACAGCTCGCAATCAACGCAGCATCCGTGGCGCGAGCTCTGACCACAGCTGGATTTGATGAGCTCCGTCCGGAGGAGCCCAACCTTCATAGAACCCCTGTTTCCTCCCTCGACATTGGTGTCTTTTTGCTGAATACAGTTAAAAGAGACTACTAGAGGGTAGAAGGTGGCGAGTATTACTTTATTTTATTTTATTTTTAACAGAGCGGGGCCTCTCCGCAATGTTCCTGGCCGCGCGTCTTACCCGCCTGCCTCCTCTCATCCTCCAGGGCGCCTCGATGCCGTTAGACGCTCTGCATTTTCCTTAACTATCCTAAATTATAGTTTTTATTTTAAGAAAGCTAATTTACATAAATTGATATACCTTCTGAGATATACACTGACTGTTTATTGGGGACTAAATTAATAGACGAGAGGTGCCGCGTGTGTGCGCTTCTGTCGCACCGCCCCGGAAAGGACTTCTTGCCGCTGAGAGAGCTGGATATGCAGAGATTAACGTGAAAGGATGGATCTAATTAACGCCGTTTTGGGGCTTCTGGCGCTGATCGTTGGAGGCATCAGTTGCCAAGGAGTGTACGGTAAGTCTGCACAATCCACATGCTTTTTTTTTTTTTCTTGACCTTGCAAACAACAGTTTCCTTTTGCGCCCTGATGCCCTTTAATAATCTAGTTCTTTACGTAGGAAGCATGTTTGGTTGACATATCTGCTCCGACAGAGAGTGAGGCTGTTTTAAATGGTTATACAGCAAATCGCATGTGTGCAGCCTCCTTTTCTGGTCCAGTCCATCAATCCCAATGCTCTGTAAGTAGGCTAAATTTAGCTGGATACATTTATATGTTATTACAGAGGAACCTGGTTAGCCTTTTCTGAGTCTGAAGCATTCTTTTTTTTATACTTCCTACTTATAATTACTAATTGTGATTTAAACAGCATGTGTGACTCATTCTATGACATGGAAGCTTTTGTGGGAGTCATCATAAGGACTGTAATCTGTTGAACAGTGGTACTTGGCATGCAGACTCATGATCATCCTGTGTGCAGGATCTATCTCCCCACTTCCTCCTCATGTCTGCATGTCTGAATCTCTTGCAGAATCACTTGCAGATAAAGAGATGGTGTTATATTATAGGGACTTGTTGCAGGAAGGAGCTGGAGCATTCCCATTAAGATCAACTCAAAGTACCAGAACATTCTGCAATGATTTCTAAAGAAAATAAGTAGTAGCTGCAGACTGTGGGAAATGACTGGTGATCAGACCATTGGTACCTTTTGCCAGTATTTGATAAGAACTGAGCATCTTCATCTGTTGCTACAGTACATGAATTCCAGCACACTGAGGATGAAAGCTAATTCCTGTCTGATGCCTGTGCAACCAGTGGCACAAATTATACGTGATATGAATCGTCATCCTTACAGCAGCAGCAACACTGACAGTCGCAGCTGTGGGAGGACTGTGAGGACGAAGTGATTCATGTGTACCGAGACAAGGACATGGAGGAATGCTTTACCAGCCCTTATCTGTCAGCGCTAATGGTGGACCTGACCAAAGCAAAAAGGCAGACCAGAGGAACGTTAAAGTCAGACGTAGAGATGTAGGGTTTGTGTGTTTCCAAGCTGAGATGATATTTGCAGAGTCAGAGGAAAGCATGAGAACAGCTTCAGTGAGCACGACAAGAACACCTCAGAACACACTGTCATGAATTTAGTATTATTGTTTTGCTTTAGTGGTATGAGCCAGGTGAGACAGTCCTATGTTAGAACCCAGTAAGATTGTACTACTGTTCATAAAACCCAATCATCTACTGTGTGCTGCTACCTCTGCTATATTCCACTTGCATCTGAATCCTAGGCTGTTTGTGAGCTGAAGCTGGTGAGGTTTCATCTCCTCACTCTTTGGAGAAAATCCCACTTTTTTTTTTTTTTTTTTTTTTTTTACAGATTTTTCAAATATAACACTCGGAAATTATAACTTAAAAGTTGGACCAAAATGCACATAACCTTTACTAATGTTGACTTTAAAACAAAGAAATTTCACTAAAATGAACTGCCTATATTTCAGCGTGTGGGTTTATATGCAGTCATTTAAGATTGCCTCATTGAGCAGAGCTGAAACGTGGTTCATCTTTGTGATACTCCACAAATATTATTAAATATTGTTTTTATTTGTTATTAAGATACTCTAATAATATATTTTTTGGTCCGCATTCAATTTGTGACTTGTGGTTAGCTTTGTAGGGGCTTTACTTGAGTAAAATAACAGAATTTTTGGTTCTGTTATTAGGAAATATACTGACCGAACAAATTTTCTCAGTTAAAAGTAATCATTAAAGGGTTTGAAATGTTCAGAGATACAAAAGTAAAATGTATAAAGGTAAATTCAGCTGTCAATATACAAAATAGCTCTTGATAATGCCACTAAAAAGAAAAAATCCCCGCACAAAGAATTACAATAAAGTTCCTCGTTTAGTAAAAATTTAATCATTCTCAATATTTAAGTCTATGTGTTGGCTGTACTCAATTAAATCACTAATTTATTCATTTAAATACAGTTTACATAGAAAGACAGATGGTGTATTTGAAAATAAGCCAATCAAAACCATATTCTTAAACTTATTTTTCGAAGAATATGTTTGTGAACATTTCTTGATGTTTTTTCCACATATATTGATCAACTAACACTTCACAAACATTTGTTGGAACGTCATCTGAGCATGCATGTGTTAAATAATAATCTAAAATAATTAAACCATCCACACAGAATGTGTTTTTTAGAGTCACTAAATTCAGTTGTTTAACAGAGAAGAGGTTAAAGGCTACATCATTGCCCTCACTTAACTTGAGATTCCTTTTCACATCATGTGACTTGTCAGCTCACCACAGATGTTGAGGACTGACAGGCATGACACTAATCATAACAACCGATAACATGAATGACCGATAAAAGCCTTTGATCCGTGGTGTAAGCATGCTGTGTCAGATGAAGATTCAACCAGATTAGAAGGGATCATATCCCATAATGCTTGATGTGATGCTACTAGTGGTATGTGAGGACTTGTGGGTACGAACAGCAGAAGCAGAAGGAACAGGGGATGAGTTAGAGGGGTGGGGGAGTACCAGATGGAACTGTTTGGGCATTTAACTCTCATTGTTTGCATGTATGTTGGGCAGCTTGACAAACCCCAGAGCACATCAAATTCCTGCTCTAATCATTATTACAATTTCTAAAAGTCTTTTGGAATCTTGCTTTCTTGCCTCTCATGTAAATAAGATGTTATATAGAAAGACAGGTGGTGCTTATACAAATAAACCTTGCATGCTGTAACTTGCATAGCCTATTATTTCATATAAAGTTGAAAACCTAGTAAAGACCTGTCATGTTTACAGCAAACCTCTAGGGAGAACGACTGTATAGAGCAATTTATTAAAACAACTCAGAAGTCAAAATTTACTACTGAAAGTTATTTGCTTAATATGTACTGTTGTTTTCTAGTTGATTCTCAGTAGGTGTACACATATGGTGGGTGTGGGGATATTGTATTAGGGTCGGAAAAACAATGGGTTCTGGGACTATAATATGGGAAACAAAACAATAACTTTTATTTTTTCTGTAACCATTTTCCTTCAAAACACCGAAAATACTGAAAGGTTGTAAGGTATTCTCTGGTTTCACAAGAAGACATAAATGTATAAGTGTGTTTAACTCCTTTTAACAATATGCTAGAGACAGTTTTGCAATGGTGTCAGTAATTCTCTGTCATTTGTAATTTTATTATCTTTAATGACAAATAGATTTGCACCTTTCAACACAAAGGAAGACAATAAAATCATGTAATAAATACATGCTATGTGCTTTGTAATGAGTTGGCATCAACAAAGTACACCAGCATTTGCACCTACAGTATACCACCTTATTTTCATCCAGATGTGATGCAAAGTTGGAGTAAACTTTTAAAGAATTTGTATTTCCATTTTTTTGGAACAAATTAACAAGGTAATTCCAAAAGTGATATCGTCAACGTTGATGTGACTCTTAACAGCAGTAGGGTTCTCGTTAGTACGTCCGTCAACAGGAGGGGACAACCGGGCCAGTTGTCCCGGGCCCAGGGTAGAGGGGGTCCTGAATCAGCCCCCTACATCTTTTACTGCAAATCTTTTTTTTTTTTAAGATGTTTGCAAGGAAATTTGAGCTTTATACTTAATTTTCATAAAATCTTTTCCTATTTCTCTGAAGTTTGTCAAGCTGCTATTTACAAGGCTGGCTGCGCTGCAGGTGGTGACAGGGAAATGCTCAACCTGAGTCTTCCCCTCTCTACACAGTCAGGCAGCAGTTCCATCACTTTAACATGAAGGGTACGCCGGCTCTCACCTGAAGAAGCCGCCTCAAGCCAGAGGAAAAGCTTTAGATCGAACAGAACTTTAGATTGCGCTCAGCTGCAAAAGCTACAGAAGGCAGTCATGGGTTGTAAGTACTCTGATGGAGCAAAAAACTCTGCAGTTTTTGTCAAGCTTTTGTTCCCTATCTTTGCTAGATGAAGTTATAATTAACACAGAACCAATGGGGTTTTCTTAAGAGGTTGAGAAGTTTTGAATTTGACTGACCTGACTAAATGGACCGTCCACGGCTGCAACAATGCTGCAGTGGAAGTGAATAAATAGACAATCCTACTATACAGCCTTAACTGCTTAAGACAGATTTTGACCAGAACATGTTGTGGTCCAATTTAAATGTGTAACACAAGTAGAAATCACACAAGTAAAAATCTATAAATGGGATCATATGCGAGTGTTGCAGATATGGAAAGCCAAATGTGCCACATATTTTATAAAATAAAAAAAGGAAAGGTCTCTATTTGTAAATATAAACCTTTAAATGTTACCTACATTAAATAAATAAATTTTTTATCCTTAATAAATGAATAATTAAATATTTTTCACTTAATTGATTAACTATTAAATAGGTTACTGCTCGTTAGCATGTTTTTAGCTAAGTGGGCTACTATGCTCAGAAAAGTTGCTATTAGGCTGAAAATCAGCTTATGCACATATTTTCTATGAGCATAATGGCCCTTTGACTGACATCTGTGCACAGTCCCTTACTCGTTTCTGCACAGACAGTGGTTATGCTGTAACATATAGAATCACAGTGGAATTATGCAAATACCTTAACTTTTAATAATCATAAATAAATGGTAAATGGTAAATGGCCTGTACTTATATAGCGCCTTTATTCAAGTTAGGAGACTTGACCAAAGCGCTTTACACTACATTCATTCACCCATTCACACACACACTCACACACTGATGGTGGCAAGCTACATTGTAGCCACAGCTGCCCTGGGGCTCACTGACAGAAGGCCACAGAAACACTGTTTTTTTAAGCTCATTTGCTTTCTTACTTGTGGACATGATAGAAGCACTGTGAAAACACGACGCCTGCGACGTTAGGACTGTCATCAGCTCGGCTCCCCAAGGCAATTTAACATGCTGCAGCCCTGACAGCCTAGATGCTACTACTCATAAAAATCCTGGTGAGAGCAGTGCTGTAGTAAACGGGAAATAGAGTAAGCAAGCTAGCTCAAAATCTATATAAATAATATGCGGGTTAAAAATAGGAATTTATAATAATAATTTTTTTTCATAGAATATGATGTTTATCAACATTTTTTTGTTGTTGTTGAAAATCTTGATTTTTGTTTTTATCAATGCACTCCTTGTAGAGTGATGTCAGTCTGTCACTTTTTTCTTGTTACACATATACTTAGAATTAATGAATTATGTGTGACAAGACTACCTAAAAATAATTTCTGTGTTATATTTTAATTCTTCACAATGGCAGGGTCTGTCAATTTGTTTATCAAGCATGTGTCAAAGGTTGTATAAAGTTGCTCTTCATTGAAGAAAATGATAGATTTGATAGACTTTGAGTTCAAGGAGGAAAAAAATGATCTGGTATGGAGAACATCTGAGATTTATTTTTTAATTCAGATTAGCAAGCCCTAGAAACAGTAATTCAGTCTAGAGTGAAAGAGTCAATAAATTGGACTTTTTAAGGTCAATTTTAATGTGGCCTTAATTCTACAAGAACAAAAAAGTTTGAATTTTTAAATGTTTCTTTTTGATAAAAAATAAACGTTAACTTTCGCCTATTTCAGATAAAATTAAATTTGACTCATTAGAAACAATTGTCGATAAGACCCTTTAACTATCCCTAGTGGATAATGGTTTGACAGTCAGTACTTTAAAAGTGCTTAAAGTCTTCTGATTACTTTTTGTCACCCTTTCACCATTTAACTTTTTTTTTTTTTTTTTGCATCAGCACCAAATATATTTATTCACAAATAATTTAAACATGGTTGACGGTTCTGCAGTGTTTGTAAATGTTATGCTGCTGAGTAATCTCTATTGGAGAACTCTAAACAGTAATCTCCTTTTTCTTATTTCAAAGTAAGAGTTTTACACCTAGTGTAATACTAACAATGCTCACCTTTTTATTAACAGTGTGTTGTGATAGCTTGAAGCTGTGTCACCTGAACAAATTATAAGAAGACTAATCTCTTAGTCTTAACTAAAAACAACAAAAAAATAAAAACAAACCTAATGGCTTTCTTTAATATCTCACTAGCACTATCAGACCTCATAAAAGTAAATACATTTATTGTTTGCATCTCACTTATAGACATACCACTTATACTTTTTTCTCCTGTTAGTGTCAGTACTAATGAGTTTTTGTCCCACTAGACTTTAAAGCATTTTTTCTTGCATTATCTGCATCTTCTCTTAATGTATCTTAAAACAGATTAGTGGGAAATTTAGTAGATTTTCTCTGGTTATTTTTATCCGTGGGCATCACTTGATGCCATCGCCATTGACTAAATGGCAATATCATGATGCAGTAATAAAGAAATCACATAGCAGTGTGTTAAGTGGTGCTGCCACAGTCATTAAAGAGAATTGATGAAGGCTAGTCATCCCACCATGACCGCAGGCCAAAGAGGGAGTAAGTGAGTTGCCACTAAAGTAACAACATCTGTTTCTCTCTTTCCTTCTTCCACCATTTCTCATCTTTTCTCAGGTTCCTTTCATATTGCTGTTTTCATACACACATTTTTGTGTGTATAAAGATTGATATAATTAATTGAACTCTATTTAAACTTGTGGTGTTTGAACGTGGTCAAAAGCTGTTCCTTCATAGCAGCAAATCCAACAAAGTGCATTTATGTTTAACTATAGTGACAGCTAAAAGGCTCTAAATGCTCATATAAAAAAAAGCTACAATAGAATGACTTTTATGATTGCATGAAAATATATCTGTGCTTGTTACTCTTTCTGTAGATGTACCACCTTCAGTATGTTCTCTTTGCATCAAAGTCAGTCAGAGAAATCCTCCATGGGATGCATAGATGTCCCTGATCTCATTTGTGAAGAGCTTCTAAAGAGAAAAAAAAAAGGTTCCTCCAGATTTCTGTCCACACATTTCCACTTCTGCTTCATTTTTTTTTTTGCTGTATTTCTCCTTCTGTCTTCTGCTCACCCTATTTTGCATTGAAGTCCAAGCAATTGCCGAGGTTCCCTTTTCATGAGCCCCAGTTCAGACGGTTTTGCTTCTAAGCTATGCAAATGCATTCTGCAAGTGAAACTAAAGCCGTCTTTGTTGGTTCTCAGAGCCTCCTCCACAGAGTCCTTCATCATTCCTTTGGATCAGGACCCTTACATTTCCCACCGTAATAAGACTGCAGATAACTCTGTCTCTTCTCCTCCTGCTCAAAGTTCCTATTTCCTTGCCTGTCTTTCCTCTGCCAGGCTCTTCCTCCAATCCCTTCGGGGTAACAGCCGATGGACGTCTGCAGCTTCAGTCAGAGGCAAATGAAGATATACAGCTGGTTAGAACACAGAACAAGGAATTTGTTGCAGTGGAACACTTAACTGAACACCTCAAGGATTACTTTGTACCCCTCAATGGGGCTTCAGATGGGACCAGTTTAATCATTTTGAATATTACTCCTCTTTGGAGCCTGTCCTCTGAGATGGGCACTCACCACACTCTGCAGATACACTGTTTAAGCTTTAAATCTTGCTCTCTTCTGCTGTGGTTAACGGTCTCCAACAGTCAAGTACTCAGGCACTGTGTGGTTAAGATAAAAAAACAACAACATTGTTCGTTCTTCAACACACATAATGTTTAGCCCAACTCTATTTAGATATTTTTCAGTGTTAAAAAAAAGATTGCTCTATCAATTAAAAAACTGATTATTGCATGCTCCACAAAAACAGAAACCTTTTGGATTTAACTAAATAGTTATAAGCCTGTGTGCAGGGTCTGAAAAAAAATGTTTTGTAGTATCAGCCAGTTTAATAAATATTCTCAATAAATACTTAGTTCTGTACAAAGTTGAATGCACTGACAAAAAAAATCACACAAGAATCATCAATGGAGGCCTGTTTTTGGAGTCACACACAAAATTAAAGTGGAAAAACACACCACAGTCTGATCCAACTTTGGTGATAAAATGAAGCTCAGTATTGGGTGTGGTCTCCGGGTGACTGTATGACCTCCCTCCTTTGCATGCTCCTGATGAGGATGCGGATGGTCTCCTGAGGGTTCTCTTCCTAGTCCTGGACTAAAGTATCCGCCGACTCCTGGAGAGTCTGTGATGCAACATGACATTGGTAGGGGGATCGAGAGATGATATCCCGATGTGCTCAGTCTGATTCAGGTCTACGGAATGGGTGGGTCATTACTTAGCCACAAAATCCTTCTGGCCTTACATTATTACCCTTAACAGCTCCAATTTCCCCCTTCCTTCCCCGGCCACACGTTCAGCTCCTCAGTTTTACAGCAATTGTGTGATGGAGGAATAACAGCGATGAACTCTACATTATCTTCTGTCTGGTAAAACAGTAAGAAAAGCTAATTCAATACTATTTTACTATATTTCAAACTAAACAGCTCAATGACATCTAGACTGTAGATTTTGAACAAAGAAAAGTTACCAGCATTTTATTTGAGGTGTTTTTACATCCACCATGACACTCACAAAAGTTTATGAATAGTAGTGGTATGAAAAGTAGTGGTAAAAGTAGTTAAGTAGTTTAGTTAGCAATTTAGTTTTTTTCACCATAAGTACCTTTTTTCATTCTATAAAGTTGATTTTAACATTTTATGATGTAATTGTCTGGACAAATTAGTGTTTATCCAATTAGCACTGTTGGCTCACAGCTAGAGGGTCACCAGTTCAAATCTCAGCTTGTACCCTTTTGTGTGTGGTTGGTACACGTGTGGATTTACTCCAATTTGTCCTTAAAGACAAAAAGACAAGATGCACATTAGCTACTTTAAACTGGCCCTAAAAATGACATTTAGCGTATATTTTGCATAGCTGCAGGAATTGATAGCATAAAGATATTCCTCCAAAGTAATAAGAAATGTTATATGCTTCAAGTCTAAAAATGATCACATTTTCATCTATTTACCATGAGGATTTGGATGAGGTCAGAAAGGCTGTATACCTCTGGATCATTCAATGCTAAATCCATGTTGCAGACCAAATAAGCTTATTATAATGGGCCAGGCTGCTTAAACCCTCGTCCCCAAACCCTGAGCTACTTGCTCCTGTCTGTAATGCAGAGGAAATAAAGCTGTTGCTATTGATCTTGTGTTCATCCATTAAGTCCTGCTGGGCTGAAACATCATTGTGTAATAATTTATTTAATGATTTTTGAATTCTAATGAAGGTGTATATATACATAACAGTTAGCTTGTTAGCTATCTGGAGCGGGAACCTTTTAAAATATGCATTCAATAAACACCATTTCTCGTAATACAACCGCATCTAAATAAATTTGCCACGCCCCCTCCCTTGTTGCTGTTGTGCCAAGGTAGTTATTCCTGCCATAGTTTGTATCACCTCGCCGGCAGCATGCATGGAGTAGGAGCTGATCGAGTTCTCTCCGCCTCAGTTCCACTACGCATTTTAAGCTCTGCATTTCCAAACCACAGATTATTGTATTCCCGCAGTTATGATGTTGTTTGTTGTTTTGTGTGACGCTGTTGCTTGCAACACTGCAACCTGAGAGTAAAATTGCAGCTATAGAAACTCTGGGGAGCCAAAAATGCGTTGTTATTAAATAATATTGATGCTCAATTAATCAATTGAATCGATTTTTTTGCCCAGGTCTAGTATTTTGTGAAAATTCTAAAAGAAAACTCCAAAAAAGAATGAGTATTCCAACTAATGTCAAATATCACAAAATAGTAGATAGCCTCATATCAGTACATTTTCTTCACTACTTTCTTTCACCACTACTGTATATCACACTGCAAGATAAAACTTGGGAAAGAAGTATGGTGCAGGTCTATATTAATTTATATTAATAGAAAATATTAATAAAAAGATGTCTGTCTCTTTTAAACGTATTTCATTTTTTTCAATTCAGTTTATTTATATAGCGCCAATCCACAACACCTGTCATGTCAAGTAACATTACAATTCAGTCAGATCATAGAGTCAAATTGATTTTTTCTTTTTTTGGTTTGATTTTGAAAGAGGGACACAACTAAAATGTTAGCCTCAACACTGGTTAAATTTGGTTGCTGGCTCTTCATCTCAAGCTCATGTTCTCTACCAGAGGCCTTAAGGTTAGGGGGTTAGGGTCTGAACTGTATTCTTCTGGCCTATAATTTCTCCAGTGATCTGTTGAAGCCACTTCTCCGGTGTTGAGGTCACTGCCCTGTGCGCTTTAATGACCACAGACACTACAGTTGCCTTGTTCTGACAACACTTCTTAGTTCTCCCCTAAACTCTTGGTATTTTTCTCTAGTTTTTTGTGTTCTCTTTTCCTGATATATCTATAATTCGGGATGGCCACACTGATCTCGAAAGCTATCCTGTGCTCCTGATCAATAATCACAATAACCCCTTTTCAGTTGCCACTCAATTGCCTGGGGCTTTTAAGTTGTGGTTTGTGTGCAGCTGCAGTGCTATATTCCACCAGCAGTTCCGGTAACTGATGAAGGTGAGTGTATAATTGCTATTTTTTTATGCTTGTTTAGAAATACATTATAAGATGTTTTTGAGTGAGAAAGCACATCTCCAGTTGCAGAGCCCCAGGTCTTCAGGATAGGCAGGTGTGGGCTGCTTACTCAGCTGGAATGGGAAATGGGAGCTACAGCTAACTAAAGCCGTAATGTCACTCAGTTGGTAATTTACTGCTATTTATTTTAAGACAGAAAGTCATTTTGAGATGTTTTTAGCAAGACAGTACACCTTAAAACTTGACCTTTGTAGTCAATCAGTCAAGAAATAGGCTACATTTAAATTGGTCTGGGGTTAATGGCTGGTGTGGGCTGCCTACTAAGCTGGGTTACGGAGTGCGATGTCAGCTTAACCTCAGCTGTAACGTCGGACAGTCAGTTGGTCATTCCCTAGGAGGGTATCTGATTATTAGCAAGAGTTGTTGATTGCCCAGACTTTGTTCTTACCTAGGCTGACTTCTCAGAACTTTCCTTACTTGTTGAAGATATTTGGCTGTTGCTGCTTTCCTTTTGGTCTTGTGGTCTCTTCGGAGTTGACATTTGCCTATGGTATTCCAAGGTACTTGAAGATCTCTTTTACATGTCCTATTCTCCTTCTGGGAGTGCAATCCCCTGTGGGAATTACCTTCCCTCTCTTTTTCATCATCCGGCTACATTTTTTTCTGCCCAAAGGACATTACGATGGCCCTGCTATAGATCCTGATGTTTTGAATCAGAGAGTCAATGTTCACTCCCTCTTAGCATACAGCCTTATATCAACCATTTACAGGAGGTGGCTGGTAGTGGCCCCATTTCTAAGTAGGTAGAAATGGTGAGTCTTGATGATTATTTGGCTAAGGTGGTTTAGGCACATATACAGAGCAGCAGGGGAACAGACAATCTCCTTTGTATATTCCACATTTGATCAAGATTTAAGCAATTGTCCTAAGGGGGGATTTTCCACTGCCTCATGGAGTTTGCAATGAAGGCTTTCTGAGTATTGTTGACCTCATACAGCTTCAGGCATTTTAGGATGCGTGTGTTGCATTGACTCATAGGCGTTCTTGTAATCAATCAAGGCAGTGTGCAGGTTTGTTTGTCTGTTTATGCAGTCTCAGGTGATTTTTCTGTCAACAAGCAGCTGGTGTTTGGTTCCTCTGGTGTTTTATCATTGCCTTTCCGTGCCTCTGTCATATGTTGATCCATGTGCCTTCTTATCTTTGCCACTATGATACCAGAATACAGTATAGCTGGTTCAGTGGGGAACAGCAAGTTTATTCATGTGGCTACTATCTCCTTTGTCTACCTCTTTGGTGAGATAGCTAAGTATTTAAGCTAACCTCTATCTATCTATCTATCTATCTATCTATCTATCTATCTATCTATCTATCTATCTATCTATCTATCTATCTATCTATCTATCTATCTATCTATCTATCTATCTATCTATCTATCTATCTATCTATCTATCTATCTATCTATCTATCTATCTATCTATCTATCTATCATCTTTTTTTTCTCACAGAGGCAAATACATGTCAATTTTTATCATCTTACATTTTCCTGAAGTGCCCATTTATTTAGTAGAGAAAACAAGATTATGATCTCAGATGTCATTAATAGCGCTGTTAAATTTCTCTCAGCCTTATTTGGAGTGATTTCATTTCTCATGCAAAAGTTAATGTCCTCAAGCTGATTGACACTTGGTTCTGCTGTAGTTTACTGAGGTATTTCCCAGTTGAAAGAGAATGTTGGGTCAACATAGCAAATGGAGTTGTTATGAAGCCAAAGGTCTCTGTGGTAAAACTATCGCCATATGCAGTGTGATTCATCTGCCTTCTATGAGAGGGAGTTAGTCTACAAACTACTTTATATACCTGGAACAATACAAAACAATTATACTATAATTTCAAGATCTGTCTGAGCATCTCAAAGGAAGTTAACATGCTTTTTTCTGATGTGACTTCAATTCTCAAAAGCCCATGATATTAAAAACTAATGTGTCACTGTTGCTGTTGGCTTGTTTTTTGTTAATCATGGGGTGACATTAGCTTTAGAAATCCATTACAAAATGCATTGACTTTCGATTAGGGCTGAAAAAATTAATCGGATTAATCGTGATCGTGTTCAGTTTGTATCAAAAACCAACAGTGACTTCCTATTCCCATCATCATTTCCCTGTTCACTTTTTTCTTTCTACCAAAGCATTGATTCTGCAGCTTCAATGACAGCTTTTGTTTTTGCAGAAGTTCTCATAAATGGAGATTTAAATAAAAAAACAAAAGGAAAATAGAACCATATCATGCTGCACTAATACAACACTTTGTGCAATGTAATAAAAGAAACAGTGTTTTTAAACACATTTCCATCCTTAGTTGCAGATACACGTGAGGGGAGAGCTGTGAAGATGTGAATCCTTGTCATTACAACTCTCATCAGCTTACAAAAGCAAATGGGAACCTGCTTCACCCCCAGCCTGGTCAGAACCCTGCAGAGTTGACTGCATAGCCACCTGTCAAAGCTTTTAAAGTGAGAGAGGTCCTCACAGCAGCTATTGCTGCTTGCTGGAGACAGTAAACTCAGAGCACTACTTTTACTTGTTACAAAAAAGAACAAGTAACAACATTTCTTTCTGGTCAGTTTTGGGAAAAAAAGTAGCTAAAGGAGTCTGACAGTCACTAAGTTAACAGGAGTGTTAATGAAGGTAGGCAAGGTTAACATGTGAGAGCAGAACTTTTGCCCCTCCCATCAGTCCACTTGGCATTTGTGTGCTTCATACGGAGGAAAGAAGATCAGTGTTACAATGTTTTCTTATTTGGAGTTTCACAGAATTGGTAATTGAAACTTTAATAATAACAATAAGAGGACCAATCTGGTTGAAGGCTGTAGGTCTCTGTCTCTGCAGATCTCTGATAGTGATATTTGGTAACTTTTCCAGCGTTTTATTGTTATTACACTGTCACAAGTACAGAGCAACGAAATCAACTCTCTGCATTTAACCTGGGGAGCAGTGTGGGCTTAAGGGTCTTGCTCAGGGACCCAGAGTGGCAGTCTGTGGGAGTGGGCCTCAAACAGAGATGGCAAAAGTACTCATTTTCCATACTTAAGTAAAAGTACAGATACTTGTGTTAAAAAATTCTCTGGTAAAAGTGGAAGTACTGATTAAACTTCTTTATTCAAGTAAAAGTAACAAAGTACAGGCTTGTAAATTGACTTAAAGTATAAAAGTAAAAGTAGGAACCACTTTTTTTCATGCCGTTGCCTACATTTAAATGGATGTCTGCCAATAGGACTAGATCTCTGTTGTGTTCATTTTCAATCATCTCGTCGTCCATGCTACTATGCTAACGCCACCGCCACCAAGCTGCAATGATTTGCCGCGAATGAATACCGCCGAATCTGTCAATTCATCTTGTAGTGGTGCGTCAAATGCAACGTAGATTCCCATCCTATTAGAATTTGGTATTGATGACGTGAAAAATAATAACGGTAACTCCATTGAAATGATTCAAAACTAAAGTAACGAGCCAATTTTTTAAAATGTAAGGAGTAGAAAGTACAGATATTTGTGTAAAAAAGGAGTAGAAGTAAAAAGTCAACATAAAAATAAGTAGTAAAGTAAAGTAAAAATATCAGAAAAATCTACTTGAGTAACGAAGTATTTGTACTGTGTTACTTCCCATCTCTGGCCTCAAACTCAGAACCTCGGGATTCCAAGTGCAACGCCCTAACCTCTAGGCCGCCACTTCCCAAAGTATAAGCTTGAAGGGTGTTGCCTAAAGACCTCCACTGGCAGCTCATTCCTCCCCAGCTGGGATACGAACCCAGCTAGGGTACCTGCTGTGTGCAGGATAGGGGACTTACCGCTTCAGCTAGCCATACATGCAGGTACCTATACTTGCATACACATGCAGGTACCCATACCTTCATACACATGCAGGTACCCATACCTGCATACACATGCAGGTACCCATACCTGCATACACATGCAGGTACCCATACCTGCATACACATGCAGGTACCCATACCTTCATACACATGCAGGTACCCATACCTTCATACACATGCAGGTACCCATACCTTCATACACATGCAGGTACCCATACCTGCATACACATGCAGGTACCCATACCTGCATACACATGCAGGTACCCATACCTGCATACACATGCAGTGTATGGGGGGAAAATGGTAAGTGGATTTTCCAAATTTGTTTATAAATGTGAACATAAGAGGCAAGAGGCATTCCTTTAGGTATGTACACTAAGAACTGTATTACAATCAACTCTGATAGCCTTCCCTGACCTGCCAGTTGTTCCCACAATATAATGCTGCTATCATCATGTTTCAGAATTTTCATGGTCTGCACAGAGGATATGCAATTTTAGAGCATCTCTGAGGGTTTTGGGGTCTATCAGTGTTTTCCTTGATACTCGCTGAATGATGCTCTGAATCTATGCTCTTTCCATTCTTGTATGATCGATTAAGTAGTGCTGGTTAGATGTTTAGACATTTGTTGTGTTTTATTTTAGAACTCTGCTTTCAACTTAACAACTTTGTTTATGAACTGTGGTGTGTGTTTCTTGAGGGAGGTTAATATAATATCACTCCAAACCTCTCTAGTTTTTACTAAGTAATAAGTATGTGTTCTTTCTCTGTCTTTTCTCGTTATGCACCTCCTTTGGTTAAAACATCATATTCAATCTTGTTAAAATATGTTAAAATAGATATGTATAATATGAAAAAAAATGGGAAAAACTTCAACAAATAGGAACAGTTTTACATAATTATCCCCTTTTGCCTACTGTAAAGGAGCAATAGATGGGATTACTAAAATGCTGTTTGAAAGGGTGTGATGTTTTTGGTTTATATCTTGGATTATCATTCCTGTGACTGTCATTACTTTAGATCCCAGAGAATTATAGATGGGAGCCAGCTTCAAAGTGACACAAATGATGAAAGGCTCTCATTGAATATAAATCTCTTTCCTTCCCTCATGTGCAACTTTCACTGAATTGAACTGTCTTAGTTAAGTGAAACTGGCAGGACCCGCATTTCCACATATGAGGTACAAGTCTAAGCAGTCGGCTAGTCCCCCAACAGGTAGCTGACAGGAGCAATGGGGAGCCTTTTAGCCGTACCATGGAGGGAATACAAAAAAAGCAACAAGCGTGGCAGGGGGGAATGCTGCATCGTGGCACCCACAAGAGGCTAATGCCAACCTTCAACTCTGTCACTTCAGCCCACACAAGCATCCTAAGTGTTGCTCCTGTGAAGTGATGTCTGTTGTCATGGTGACAGAATGTGAGCCTGGCATCGTGCGTCCTCTGACTTCCTTGTTCTCTCCTCTGCTGCCAACCCACACGGTGATTCTCTTTCTCCCTTGTAGCACGCCGGCAAATCAAACGCTGAAACAAATGTGAAGTGATTGCAGAAAGCTAATGCTTCTTGCCACAGCTTTCCAGTTGTGCATGGAAGAAGATGAGATCGCAAGTGTAGTAGAGGTGGGGACAGATTAAGGGAGGGGACCGGGAATGTGCTTGGAACGTGAGGAAGGTAAAGGCTGAATGTACCTCTTTAAAAATCATCTCAACCTCATTCCTGCGAGGCAACTGCTGAATGTGGAGACCCACTTATCTTTGCAGCAAATAACGCGTAAGCTTTTCTGACAAGACAGAAACAGCAGTGGAGCGTGTGAGAGTGACGCCCCAGCAGTCCTTGGCATCAAAGCTCACGGTAAACATAGCAAGGGATGGAGAGGTGTCTGTAGGGGTTAGGAGCTGCAGTGCAATTAGAGATGCCCCTGCCTTACATTTGGATTATTAGTTGGATATTACAACTGCATTTTAATGCTCCTAAATGTAGTGCTGAACTTGTAAGTGCACAGTATATATGTGAACCTGAGAGAAACCAATTGTGCCTTTATATGCAAGTTTTTTTTATATTTGTGGGATCAAAATTTGTGTTATTTTAATTTGTGATCGTTGACATGTGATTGCCCATCTGAACAGGACTGATCCTGTACTGTTCACAATTTCTGATATTTTGTCATCACAGCATCAGATTTTAGTGTCCTTTATCAGGATTTCAGTGACAGAGTAACCAAAATAGTGCTTATTTGAATAGTGGAAGCAAATTTGTTAAAATTAACTCTCACAATTAAGCCATTCATTGTTTTTAATCCACATTAGGTGAATAAACACGTAGAACTACCTTTAGTTGCAATTACTAGTGGAATCCTTTTTGGGTATGTTTAGTATACTACCAGCATGTTTAACACCTTTGCAAATGTTTTTTTTTTATTTTTTTTTTATCTTGATTCAAATACTAATTAAGATGTATGTCTGAGGTATAGCTGATTATGTACACTGCCATTCAAAAGTTTGGGGTCATATTGAAATGTCCTTATTTTTGAAGGAAAAGCACTGTACTTTTCATTGAATATACCTTTAAAATAGTCTTAACTTCAAAGAAATACACTCCATACATTTCTAATGTGGTAAATGACTATTCTAGCTGCAAATATCTGGTTTTTGGTGCAATATCTACATAGGTGTATAGAGGCCCATTTCCAGCAACTATCACTCCAGTGTTCTAATGGTACAATGTGTTTGCTCATTGGCTCAGAAGGCTAATTGATGATTAGAACACCCTTGTGCGATCATGTTCACACATCTGAAAACAGTTTAGCTCGTTACAGAAGCTACAAAACTGACCTTCCTTTGAGCAGATTGAGTTTCTGGAGCATCACATTTGTGGGGTCAATTAAACGCTCAAAATGGCCATAAAAAGAGAACTTTCATCTGAAACTCGACAGTCTATTCTTGTTCTTAGAAATGAAGGCTATTCCATGTGAGAAATTGCTAAGAAATTGAAGATTTCCTACAACGGTGTGTACTACTCCCTTCAGAGGACAGCACAAACAGACTCTAACCTGAGTAGAAAAAGAAGTGGGAGGCCGCGTTGCACAACTGAGCAAGAAGATAAGTACATTAGAGTCTCTAGTTTGAGAAACAGATGCCTCACAGGTCCCCAACTGGCATCTTCATTAAATAGTACCCGCAAAACACCAGTGTCAACATCTACAGTGAAGAGGCGGCTGCAGGATTCTGGGCTTCAGGGCAGAGTGGCAAAAGAAAGCCATATCTGAGACTGGCCAATAAAAGAAAAAGACTAAGATGGGCAAAAGAGCACAGACATTGGACAGAGGAAGACTTGAAAAAAGTGTTGTGGACGGATGAATCCAAGTTTAAAGTGTTTGGATCACAAAGAAGAACATTTGTGAGATGCAGAACAAATGAAAAGATGCTGGAAGAATGCCTGAAGCCATCTGTTAAGCATGATGGAGGTAATGTGATGGTCTGGGCTTGCTTTGGTGCTGGTAAGGTTGGAGATTAGTACAGGGTAAAAGGGATTCTGAATAAGGAAGGCTATCACTCCATTTTGCAACACCATGCCATGCTCAGTGGACAGCACTTGATTGGAGCCAATTTCTTCCTATAACAGGACAATGACCCTAAACACACCTCCAAATTGTGCAAGAACTATTTAGGGCAGAAGCAGGCAGCTGGTATTCTATCGGTAATGGAGTGGCCAGCGCAGTCACCAGATCTGAACCCCATTGAGCTGTTGTGGGAGCAACTTGTCCGTATGGTACGCAAGAAGTGCCCATCCAACCAATCCAACTTGTGGGAGCTGCTTCTGGAGGCGTGGGGTGCAATTTCTCCAGATTACCTCAACAAATTAACAGCTAGAATGCCAGAGGTCTGCAATGCTGTAATTTCTGCAAATGGAGGATTCTTTGACCCTATCCAAAGAAGTATGTCCCAGCAGGACAGGACAGTCTTAACTTTTAATTTCTTTCCTTCATTTACAAAAAGCACAGTGCCCTGGTAGGATATTAATCCAATTTATTTAGGACTTATGGCCACTTTGCACATTTTAAGTGAACATAATGCTATCAGAATGTCAGCCAGACTGAGTGACATAGACCAAAACCTGCCGTTCACTCCGGCCAGATCTAGCTAGATCAATAGCAACACGCAAGGAGGGCGTCATTCTTACCACCAAAATTTCCCCTACTGCATCAATGTTTTTCTGTTAGTATAACACAATAATGGCAACCACAAGAGAGCAATGTTGGAATGAAAATGAAGTGTCCTGTATAGAACACCTTATATCCTTAGATTTTTTAGGCAAACGCAGCAGAAGTCGTTTACTGAAGTTTCCACAACAGCTTAAAATGTTTCACAGAAAACCCAATTTTTGCATTAAATCCGTAGTTATCTGATTGATTGGAACCTAATGACCCTGACCTTATTAATCCTGCATTTGAAAAAAAGGTCTACCAGCTCTTTACCAGACTGATATGCCATGTATACATGGTATTAGTCTGGCTGATCAAGGCTGTTTCTGTTTTACGACATAATGATGTATCTTTTAGCGCTTTCACAAACACAAAAAGGTGCAAAGCCAAGAGTTGTAATTTATAGACGTCCGGTCATATTCAGAATTCAAACTTTTGAAAGTACTTTAAATATGAAATTATTACATACTGTTTATAAATGTGTTTTAATTAAGAGTAATTTAATTTCAATGTGCTTTACTGGAGACATCCATGTTTGCCAAAGAACACTACTGCCAAATACCGGTTTATGACATCATGGTGCGGTATTGGCTGTTGAGCAAGTCACAGTGCTGTATCTGGTGTTTGTCACAATGTGCAACTTCGGAAATTGTTTTTTTAATTACGCATTAAATCAATAAATGGACCATATAGTGATGCTTTAAAGTATAATATTCTCACCTCAAATGATCTTAAAACGTACTTTTGTTGAACAACAGCAACAAAAAAGAACTTTTAACTTTCATTGGAGTGCTCCATTGATTGCTCCAAATTCCCTATTGTGGGATAATAAAGGGATTTAAAATTACATTTATATTTGAATGCTATTACTTTTATTCTGACAAAAAAGGATCTCTGCTTCAACTTATTTGACTCCTCAGGGAGAATATGTAAACATTTGAATCTGTATCTTATAGCATTATACTATGGGTCGTAAAACTATCTCTAATTCATGGAAAGTGTACACATCTGTTATATTTAACAACCTACATATTTTAGTTAATGCATATGATGTTCACCATTGTGAAATTGTCCAGTGTTTAAATCTGTCTTATATCTGTGCCGGGTGTAAAAATTCTCCTCAGGTTATAAAAAGAGCTAAATAGACAGCATCAAGATTAATATTTACAGTGTTTTGTTTCATTGTTAGATAAATGCAGTCCATGTTCAGGGTTTTGATTTACCATTGTATCATAGTATCTTACTGTTTATGTTTTACAAGCCTAGTTTTTTCACACAGGGTATATTTGTGAAATGCATTACCACAGTTTGTTCTTTCACAGGTTCTGCCAGCTGATATGCATTACTTTGCCTTTCTTCAAAGGTTATCCTTGGCCTTTTTATAACCCCTATTACATGTTTAATGTTTCTTTGTCTTGTTAGGTTTTAAAAATGGCAAGGCATACTCTACTAAAATGTCCATGTGAGATAATAAAAATGTTCAATTTCATGATTTTTATTTATTATAACTTTTGTCAATTTCAATTCAGTTTTTTTTTTCTTCTATTTTTTAACCCTTTATAGGGCTCTCAGTGAAAATGTTTGAAAATCAAAATCTCAAGCCAAGAATGTTATCTGAGGACAGGCAAAAACAGGACCTTATTGCTTTCATTACATTCAAAAAATATGTAGATTTTGATGGCAAAAGCTAAGCTCAATGTAATAACAACAAGCAACAACTTGCACTGATATATTAAGAAAAATAACAAAAGTGCTTCTATAGGAAATGCACTAAAAACACTCAGAGGGAATGAGACACACATTAGTTTTTGTTACAGCATAGCCTTAGAGTATTAATGCTGATAAAGGCATAGCTTATTATCCTTTTAACTTTACTTTTTATGAGCTTTTTAACTTTATAACTAAGCTTTTTATTCCGGGGAGCAGTGTGGGGTTAAGGGTCTTGCTCAGGGACCCAGAGTGGCAGTCTGTGGGAATGGGGGATCAAACAGGCTCTATGCACAGCTCCACTACTTCCTGCATTTAATGCAGCTCCTTTGTTTCCTGTCTTTCATGATTGGATGCACTGATTAATCCAGGTGTGTATGACCTAAGTAACTGGCCAGACACACCTGGATTAATCAGTTCGTCCAGTAATGAAAGACAGGAAACAAAGGAGCTGCCTTAAATTCAGGAAGTAGTGGAGCTGTGCATAGAGCCCACTCACAACCTCAGGATTGAAAGCCCTATGCCCTGACCACTAGACCGCCACTCCCTTTTATTTACAGTAGTATATACAATTTCTGATCTAATTGTTCAGAAATTGGCAAAAAAACAAAAACAAAAACATGTACAGCCACGTAGCAGTATCTTTGCTGAATGGCTAGGTAGAAATCTTGTTCTTCTAGACCTCAACTTGCCCTTTTGAAAGGAATGTAAACTTTTAAGTTAAACTGTATGTAGAGATATGTTTACAACTATCTGCTTACCGCCTATTTATATTATTTGTACTTCTATGCATACTGCAGTATCCTCTTATAACTTTATTTTTATTACAGAGATATGCAGGGTAACAACCAATATCTTTAATGTCATGCTCTTTTCATCTTCCGTTCAGACATACGGTAGAATATCCCTGAGGGGTTGAATCCTCGAGGATAACCTCAAACCGTATATCATCAGTTAATGGCTTCCTATGCTAAAGCAAGCACACTTATCTGAAGCAGGTAAAGTGCTTTTCCTCTGAGATGCAGCTCAGTGAGGAAAGAATTCTTGTATTAAAATTTAATACAAATCTCTAAGTTCTTAACCACTTTTAATTTTTTTTTCCTTCCTCATCTTTATTCATGCGCCTGCAACAAGGCTTTGCGGTTGATAAGTATTAAGAGAGCTTTCTTTGACACCACCAGGATTGCAGACTGTGAAATAGTTTCCTTCTTTAATTACACAACACAAATAGCATTCTGAACTGAAAAACTAATAATTTATGTTGGAACACCTTAAACAAAACTTGCTAGATGCTTTCTGCTGTCAGTGAACTTAGTTTGAGTCATATAAAATTTGAAGCTGTTAGAAATCTCCTGGACTTTCTTCCTCTGCTGGATATATTACTCACAGCTGAGGTTTAATTATTGCTGTGTTTCCACATAGTGTCATGTTTTCACTTAGAAATTCAAGATTTGGCCTTCTGTCATTAGGTGTCCAATTTTGTCTCTTGACCCGGTCTGTGTGTTCCGGCTCAGCACGAGGTATGCTTAATTTGGATAAAATTCCCCTGGCCTGAACACGGTTTGGATCAGGAATTAATGGCGCACATTCCTTTTTCCATGAGCCAGTTACTTTCACTTTCCCAAAGCCAGATGTTTCTCTCCCTTTGCACTTATCTGATTGGCAGGTCAAATTAATTTGTTACACTTAAAGTAAAATACACTTACAATTTACATGTTGGAAAAAAAAAGTCAAATTAATGATGAAATAAAGTGCTTGCTATTTGTTAAAACCTCTTAAATACAAATGCAATAGTTGGAAATCTGTAAGTTATTTTTTTTTTTCACTGATAAATAAGGATACCGTTTCACTTGTTGAGACAGAATCATGCTATTCTGAAGGAGAAAGTTTTGGGTTTACAGGCTGTCAAAACCTTGAATGGAATAATCAAATTTTTTATCATTACTACTATATGTACTTAACAATCTAATCCAGAAATGTTTGATACAGAAACAATGGATACTCAGGGTTCTCCTATGATTGAGAGATTAGTCTGTGGACAGTAGAAGTGGTTTATTTAGTCAAACTGTTGAATAAGGAGAATATAGAAACAAACAACACTGGTTTGAGGCTAAACTTCACATGGGATTGATGCTACAAAGAAAATCTCTGTTGTTATATTAGCAAGTGAGATATATGATGTTCTTGCGTTTCTAACTTGCTTCCCAGAGTGTTGTTTTTTCTTTTTTTTTTTAGATTTTATCATGAAATGCATGTATCTAGATAGCTAGTTTAGTTTCAATTTATTTTCCAGTTTATTTATACAGTGCCAATTCACAACACATGTCATCTTGATGCACGTCACACAGAGACTTCAGTCGAGTCATACAGTCAGATTGGTCAAAAGGTTTCTATAAAAGAAAACCAGCTAATTAGATTGATACTCAATTGCGATTTTTTTGCGAAATCGGATTTTTTTTGCGTTGCCGTTCATATTTCCAAATATATGCGACTTGTATGTGATCTCCTGTGTGAACTGCAGTCATACAACGCAAGTGTCCCACATGCGCAGTAGAGGACGCAATGACGTCACAGGCCACCGTGCTCTTTTTTTCCCGGAAGTAAACCTGGATGTTAGTACCGGCGCACATCTAGCGGTCTTTTCCAACCATAAAAACACAATCTTTTCAATATGGTTAAACATAAAGACTGCTCTCCGCATTATCATCTGCAATGGTTGTTGTTTCTTGCTGCTTCTGTGCAGCAAGACCCTGAATAGTTACCTCTGTCTGGTATTAATGAAGTTCAGGTCAGATGAATGCGACCTGGCCGTTCAGACACAGGTCGCATTTGAAAAGATTCGTATCGGATTCAGGACCACATAACCAAGTGGCCTGGGTCGGATTGGAAAAAATCAGATCTGTGTTGTTTAGACTGCCAAAATAAACAAGTTACAGATTTACATTAAAAAAAGTTTTGGACTACTACAAAATTTTGATCAACTATCAGTCAAAGATAAAATTCCTCTTAATTGCAAAGAAAGACAATGTTGAAGCCAAAAATTCAACATCAAGAGCAGATTTGTAATTTAGTGTTTGGAGGAGCATGCCTGCTCCAAACACTTTAAGAGGGACATCTTCAATCAACATGTTCCTTGTCTGCTTTATTTTGGGTTTTCATATAGATATTTAACATAATGACTACTTCCACTTTCTGTGACCATATTACCTTTATAAGTAAATGGTTTGATAAAATCTTTGCAAGCATATTTTAAAGATATAGTGGAGGATTTTCGAAAATTTTTGAAAAGACCCACCCTCTCCACTTCAAAAAAAAAATGCACATGCACAACCCCATACCAGTTTCCGAGAGGGATCCCCTATTAAACATGTGCGAGAGCATGCACAAGCCCATTTCTCCCTGTGCACGCTCTGTTTACAAGTTGTTGTTTGCATTGCTCAAAATGCTTACTTTCCAAAAGAAGACTTGCAATTTTTCCACTAAGTCAGACTGACCACTGGTAAGTTAAAATGGGGATGAACACTTAGGACGGCCTTATGTAAACATATCACCAACATCATTGACAGTTAGGAGGACTACTTATTTTGATGATCCACCTGGAAAAAGAACATCTTCCACTGGTGTTAACTGGTGTGACCTATGTAGGATAAAATCTCCATTGTGAAGATATGCAAATTAATGCCACACAGATATCAGAACTTTTCCAGCTTCAGTTTTATGCTCTTGGCAATTTCATTAAACTAATAACATGAATGACAAATCAGTATAATTAAAAATCTACCTCCGAATCAATTTTCTGCAACATGTGGCAAAGTATGATTTCCCTCTGGTCTGTGCCCCCCTAATTCACAAGAAGAAGAAATTTGCAACTTATAAACTTTTTAAGGGGTAACGATGTATTAAAATGTATTAATTCTACATTGTAGTTTTTTTCTTTTTGTCTTTTTTTTTATGAGCCACAGGCTGGTTGCAAGGATCTATTAACATTTTTATAAGAATTAATATAGTAGAAATCTAACTTTTCCATCAAAATTGGGAGACTTAAAAATAGCTTTGGAACGCACCAGTTAATCTGAGCATATTAACAGATCTGAATTTGCTTTGCCTGATGAGATGAACCTGTGCGAATGCAGTAATAGCATCTCTGAGAACATTAGTAATGCTCTTCAAAGAGGTGTAACCTGGGTGGTGTTTTCCATATTGCTATCCATATTTATCTCATAAGTCTCTATCAACACATGCTGATAGTATTCATGAATTCCAAAGCAACCGATGCAGCAAAGGCAGAACGGAGAAATTTGGCTTCATCCTTCTCTGTGATGAGAGCCCTCCTGCAGTGGGAGTCTTACATGTTGATATATGCGTAGGCAACGTGTTTGATGGCGAGTACATGTTTGTGTGTGCATTCCCCAAGGATTTCTTTGATGGTACTGAGGTAATTGGATGTGTGACGCCCACCAAAAATCTCCTTTAGCCCTGGGCAAGAGCTTTTTCAATCCCAGCATGCCTCTGTGGAAAGCACAACCCAAATGATAGGCATTCTTTCAACTGGCAAGCGTCAAACTGTTCCCTGTTCTCTCCATCACAGCCTCTGTATTCTGCTCCCCCATAGCATGATAGAAGAGCCCATAATATGACAACTTGGATACCTGAACATACAGCAGAGGATTAATCCTCAAACACGCAACATTAAAATTGTTAATGTTTTATTTTTTCCGTGGCAGTAATTGCATAAAGGCTGGAGAACCAGTTGTTTGTGTGTCAGGTAAATTCTGCTCTTCATGGGGAAGATGTATCCAGAGAGTTAATTAACCCTAATGTATGAACATTGAGCCTACCTAAGCCCTGGCAAAGCGTCAGAATTTAACGTAAGTCTGTCAAGGCATTTTAATAATGTAAAAAAAGCATTCACGCTCATTGGCATTAACAAAATTAGGCCAGAAGCAAGTGAAAGTAACAGACTTGTACAGTATCAGATAATCATTCTTAATATTTTTGTTGTCACAAGGTGTTGTGATAAATGTCATGTTGAGTTAAAAAGGGAAAATATTTCAGTACTCTGCATTTTCAAAAATTTTATAATGATCAAAAATAATTTTTTGGTCAGAATTTAGGAAAATCTTAGAAGAAAAAAATATTTTTAGTATTTATACTGTATGGCCTTTCTGTGGTGAGGACTTTTTTCATGAAAAAAAAAAAAAAATTTTTCTACAAAAGCAAAAAATAAATTTTTTGAATTTTTTTTTTCTGTTGAAAAAGTAAAAAAAAAAAGTCAAAATAGTGGAAGCATGGATTGATAAATTAAAAATGTTTTTGATATTATAATGCAGAATTTTCTCCAGAAAATGGGCTCACGAGGAGTGTCACTACGGTAGCGAATCAAAAGCCCACCTTGCTGTTTGTTAAAGGAAATCTCAGAAGCAGACAGAATTTTTTCTAAAATATAAGTATTCTGTAATTTGTTATTGCAATATATCATTGACAATACTTAAGAACCAAGCTTACAGTACTAAAAAAAAATAAACTTTTAAAACGCATACAACAAAAAATATTTTAATAAATATTCATTTGTTGCATTTAAGTTGAATCCTGATCTAGTAATCAGTAAATCTCAAAATAAGTAATGTAATACTAGTAATAATTACAATTAAACTAAATAAATAAAGTCCAAACTCATCCATCACATGCTACATATTATTCTCTGAGTTTTTACAATTTTGTTATAATGCTATACTGCTCTACAGTAAGTGGGTTGCTCTGTTAGCTAAAGGCATGCTTTAGAGTCTCTTTATTCAGTAAACTATTTATTGATTACTCAGTTAGTTGGTGATTTTTTTCAATGATTGATTAATAATAATTAATTAAATTAATTGTTTCAGCGCTATGTACTGTATCATGAATTTATTGTGGAAAGGTTAATTGTGGAGAGGCTGTAAATGTAAAATACCAAGTGATGACTCCTTTAAGAGAATATGAGGGTTAAATATTAGTCTGAAAAAAAAAGTCGACATGTTGACATGATGGATAGTGTATTGCTGGGACTATGATCATCTCTCAAGCTGCAGGAATATGACATCTTTATCGGTAAATGTCATATTTGTGTATGTGTCTGGGGATAAATGTGTGTCTGCAGGCATTTGCATGCATCAGAATTGCAAGCTCTCTGTCTTCTGCTCTGACCCCCGCTGAATCACATGGGCACTGGCTGAAAAAGAGAGTTCTTCCTTTTCTCTTCCTTCTATTTATCCGTCTTCATTCATCTGTGGATATTTTCGTGACCTTGTTTTTGAAGTTACATAATACTCTGCTTGAGGTTTGAGGTGGAGGGCAGGGGGTGTAAAGGCAGCAGTGGCTTGAGGGAGGATACTGATCTAAACTGTGATGACAACTCAGACTTTCTCCCTCTCACCTCCTCCACGCTCTTTGTGGGGAGGTGAAAGTGTGGTGACAGGAAGTAACCTTAAAGACGGCGGGGGAGTTTGTCATGGCTGCACAGTTTACTGTGCATGAACCATGCAGTTCATTCCCACATGGATGGAAAAAAAACACATGGCTTACATGGGTTCCTGCATTTTTTAACGCCCCTGGTATTTCAACCTGAAACACACAAACACATAACCACTGTGAAAATAAAAATGAAAAGGACTCTGATTCATTTATTTAGTCATTAAGCAGCTTGTTGTACATGTTACCATGTTATTTGTTGCAGCAGAGGTGGGAGTAAGCAATAATGAGAACGCCATAAAGCACCAAGTGTGGAAAAGCTAGGAGAATTGTACAGTAGCTCAGGGGATGATATAATATACTGAAATCCAATAACTTGTATCAATAAATTGCATGGTCACTCAAAATCTTCTGCTAAAATAGTACTAAAATACATATTTTTTAATCAAAGTTAAAATGACTAGAAGATGTTTATGAATAGAATAGACTGGAAATATCTTTTATTGTCTGATTTTGGGGCAAATTTGGGTAACCAACAGAAAAGGGTAAATAAAATACAGTATCCAGATGCACAACAAGGCAAATTAAATGAAACTGTTCAGCATTAAATATTATATTTAGGAGCCAGTCCAACCCTTACAATAACCTTTGTTTTGTTCCGCTATATATTGTTTTTTTCGGTAAGAGTATTAAACAACAGGGTTTTGTAATATATTTGTTTTTAAAGCAATTTTCACATGAAGCTAAGCTCTGATCGTGTTTTGGTTGGAGTTTTTTATATCCAAAGTCCCAAACTCCTGTTTGCTAGGGCCAGTGTAGAACTTAACTAAAGGACTAGAGTTTGATACCTCTAAGTTTATATCATGGAAACACATTGTTGGCAAATATAGTTTAAGTTTCTGCCATTGCATTGACAAATTATCCTTTAAAACTCCAAATTGCAATCAGAAAGCTATTGTTTTCTATTTATTACGTCTAAAATCCATTAATCAGTTAAAAGGGAGTTCCAAAGAGGAAATGGCTTCTGAGCAAGTAGTATCTCGTTTGGGAGACCTTTCTTACTCAGTAGGGGCAAATCAGCAAACGTGCTGCAGATGAGTCATCTAATTGTTTTACATCCAGTAAATAATCTCAATTTTGATTTAAGCTAAAAATATAAGGCACAAAAATATATATCAAATAAATATGGTTAAACCTGAAATATTGTATCCCGATATGTAAACATTGGCATCGACATTGACCCTAAACTCACATTTCCGTTACACCTTGCATTGTTTCTTATTTTCTTTAATAACTTCTGTCAAAAGTTTCTTGTTGGATATATATATGGTCTACTAATTATCATGGTGCCTGAGGCTTGTCAGTGGAAGGTCTTTCGGGTTCTTGTCATCTCCTTAATATTTCATCAGTGCATTCTTATAAGAAAAGCTTTTTAAAAGAAAAAACTACACAAAGACTGATAGCAAGTCCTTTTGAATTTGCTCATAATCAGACAAGACTGCAGTAATATTGGATTTCGTACTGCGGCAGCGCAGAAAGGACTTGGACATACTGTAGGCTAACATATCTGTGAAAATTCTCAGCCATCCAGCTCATTGTCAAGCATTTGGACGAGTTTTCTAGAAGATGTTTTGCCTCTCATCCAAGAAGCGTCTCAGTTCTTACTAGTGGTAGGGAGCACTGCGATTCATATACTGTAGTTTAACAAAGAATTAGGGGTATACAAAATATGGCTTTGATCCCTCTCACTGGATTGGCCATGGAGGTCACTGGGGGGGGGGGATAATGGTCATTAGGGACCCCGTCCTTTGTTTAAAGATGGCTTTTCCAGATTAACAAAGATGACTTCCTTAATCCCTTGCTTAAGGGGATGGTTGTCTCCTTAAACCATCTTTCTCGGACACCCTTCATCGTTCACGTAACCCCTCATCAACTGTGTGGTGCCTGCACCATCTTTGTTATAAGTCGCGGCTGTCGGGTAGCGACAGCCTATGATGACAGCAGACTGCTGTGACAGCAAATCCCATGATGCTTTGCAAGGCAAGCTCTTCGTGCAAAGCATTCTGGGATATATCTTCCTCCTCTGAGTCCTTTCCTTTCTTCTCATACACTCCGTAGACACTTTTTCTGTTATGACCCTCTGCCGTTTTCTAAGAACTGCAGTGAGAAAGTTAAGCTTCAATGACTGGCTGAAACCGTAGCTCACCACAGATATATGCCTGAAAGTGTGCATGAGCAGAAAAAGATGGCTAACGGGACGAGCATGTAGGACGGCACTACGTAAACATATCATCAGAATGATTCACAATTAGGAGGACCACCTGTTTAGATGATCAACCCGGAAATAAAAGATTGTCCTCTATACCTTTTAATGTCGGCTAAATTAGGAGGACAGAGAAGTTTGCATCTCAATGGGAGCTGGGCAACGTGTAAATTGGAGGTTTAATTCAATGGCTATGTCTTCAGCAGTTTGGGGTTAAACCTTGCAGTCTTTTCCTCTACTTTTTCTAAAGAAAGAAAAGGCCGTTCTGTCAAAAGCTAGTTGCTATAAAATCCAGAGTCATATTTGCCTGATGCTTCTTTACGTTGTAATGAAACCAGTGGTTGATAGAGAATGTAAGATGATATCAACTCTGCACCACATTAGGCAGTTCCTTCTAAGATTTATATTGCTTTTCTTGGGGTTTCATTGAAAATGTGTAACTCCTCTTCTAATAATGTTAGCTCAGCATTGTTAGAGACCGCGTTAAGTCTGAGATTTGCTAAGCTCTCTTTTTATTTACTCTTAGAGTATTTGTATGCGTTGTTATCAATTTCCTTACAAAGCAAAGCAGACCCACTTTACTGGAAACAATGAACATATGATGCATTCAGTTTCGCTTCTTGCACCTTATTTGTAGTTCTCTCCAGTTTGTCAGATTTGTGTTTTCCTACATTTACTGACATCCTCAATACAAAAACATAAAAGAAGATAATTAGAAAATGGACTCTTCTAATGCAGCAAAATAAAAAGCTGTAATAGCTGATATTCACCAGGCAAGATGCAGAGGTTACTCATGTTGCACTGCAAAGCTTTTAAAACTCATTTAAATCCACCAACCCACATGAAGATCAAGAGGTTAATTTTCTATGTTAATATTCGGAACGCTGCACACTGCTTTTCAATAGAACTGCTCCATATAAGCACTTATTTGTCATTGATTTAGCTTTTTTCTCTAGATGACTACTTTCTAGATGGACTATTAATGATTCTTTTCTTGGTTTTATGAGTCTTAATGTAACGCTTTAATGCACTTCCTTCGTTAGCTGACATTGCCATTATTGCTAAAAGCAGTTTGTTATCATGGCACCAACAGAGGGCTGCTGTGTGCAATGAAAGTGTTATTGTCAGGCAGCAACATTTTTTGTGAATCTAAATAGTAAAAGGTCTTACAATGTTCATTAGAGTTATATCTATTTTAGAGGAGACTAACTGGCTGCCTGTTTTGAACATATCATTAAACCTTAAGGTAAATTCGGACATTAATTTCAACAACCTTAGAACTCTTCTTTCCTTACTGTAAATAAGGCAAAGGATACCCGATTTTCACATGTGATAAATATTTTAGGTAACACAGCTCTAATTTAAGATGTTTTTTTCTTAAAGTGTAACTAAACCTGATTTAAAAGAATAGTCAAAGACAAATTTTGAAAAATGCCTCCAAAGTTGTCCGAAATCCAACAAAGTGTGGGAATAATTACAGGGCGTAAAGTATGGGTGTGGTTAGGAACAGCATAGCAACAGTGAATTAGACCCAATTAACCTGAAATACACATCCATCAATGCCTTCACCTACTTCTTGTGAGTTGCCAAAGGGTTGTGTTTCTGAGTGAGATTTATTTATGGTTCCTTCTGCTTTCACTACTTCTAAGGTCTGAATACCATTATAGAACACCAGTTTGTCCTTGTTATGGTTGTAAAGGAGCTTTAGTGGTCATATGCAATCAGTGGAGAGTACACATGTCCACAAGCAGGAAACTGGAACACTATCACCTTCGAGACTATGTCACTTCTACTTCCAATGCAAATCAACTACACCATTTTCCCAAAGGTGGGGCCATGACATAGATATGTCCTAATATTGTTCTTATCCAAATGTTGCAGAATTAAGGACGTTTACAACAAAATATTAAAAAAAGCCCTGTCGTATAAATAACCTTAAGGCCAAATGTATAGTTTATCTGTAAAAAGGTTTATTTGTGGCTTAGCTAGTAAGGTTAATAAAGCTATCTTCTTTTCATGACTTCACAGTTGCTTTTAGAAAATGGATGATACACATTTTTGTTCAACATTCAATGATTTTATTATCTGATGAAAAAGTAAGGTAAGTTTAACACCTTTCCTTAAAATAGAATACGAATACCAAATCATTAATTTAATAAAGGCATAGTGTGATGGCTACTTGTTAGATTGATGCAGATTGGGGTAGATTATATAGACTTCGAAATCTAGATTCAAAACCATGTTTTTTGAGCCTTGAACTTAAAATTTGGAATACTTTTCTCAAACAAAGACGAGGACTGGAATATCTTAAATGTGGATTTACAGTAATTGGTGGGATACTGCTATTAAGCACCACAAAGACAAGTTCGAAATTCAGTATCCTAAATAGTTCTTAGTAAAAGTGTCAAAAACAAAGGAATAAACTGTAAGCAGTGTTTTGATGATCTGGCACTGATTAAAATATTGCTAAATGCTGCTGATTTGGGAATGTGTTGTATTTCCTCTGTATTTCCCTTTATTCTCATTTTTAACATTTATGCATTTTGTCAAATACTTATTCTAATGTATTGTTATGATATAAATGAGGGATGATCTATTTTCAAAAATGAACGGACAGAATGGAGGCTTGAAAAGTCTGACGCTAAGTGGAGAATGGTTGCGTCTTCAAAGTTTATTCAGATGGAAAGTAGGATGGTGTGAGAGATCACAAAAAATATATAAGATACAATATACTTTGTTAAAGTTAGTTCACTTTTCACACAATTAAGTGGGCACATTTTTCCAACATAATGTCCGTCACTGAAAGATTATCATTACATTTTACAGGTTTTTTGATTGTGTGTTCATCAAAGCTGGAGGCAAACAGTTTTTCTTCAGTTACTCTGCTGTGGCACAACCATGCTCCTCATGATGCGATGATATAAACAAACCTAGGATCCTAGGAAGAGGGATGAAGGCCGCATGGAGCTCAGTTAAGAGCACCCTGCTTTGTTCTTTAGGTTGTTTGTAAGAGTACAGAACATGAATGGGGACTGAAGAGAAAACAGAACTGCAGGATGGGACTTTTTAATGAGGGACTTTAAAGTGGCTGCACATGGCTCTCACCACTTCGTATAACTCAGAGTGAAAAAAATTCTTCTGTCCAGTCCCCTGGATTTCATTGTAAGACCACTTAATTTACATATGTAGGAAAGGGGAAAAAAATAGTTTTTCCATCACCTCTGAGTTATCTTTCTCTGTAGTGTTTAAAATCTGGAGCTTATTTTCTCCTCCTGGTTGGCTTTGCTTCCCCTATCATTTTCTGTTTTGCTTTTTATCTTCATAAAGCTAAGGTGCACACCGACTGATGGTTCTTTCGGTTTCCAGAGGAAAAGCATTTGCGGGCCTGGAGCACAGAAGAGGCTCAGCAGTGAGAAGATTAAATTATCTTCTTTGAAGGTGTGCTGGCGCTTTCATGAGACAGAGACCATTATTAATATGCAGTGACACATGCATACATCCACAATGATCCTGAACGCTTCGTCATGGATCATAAAATTCCCCAAGGTGCCTTTTGCTCATCGCATACTGAGAGCTGCCACCGTGGCCTGTATGAATCACAGCGATTCTGTCAGGATATATGGAAGGTGGGCAAAAAAAGGGGGAAATGAGTCCTGGATTTTATTAGACTGCTCAGACAAAGTTATCTTCACTTAGAGTAGTGTGACTGAACCGTAAGCCACAGTGGCACTCCACTCATAAGGGACAAAAGAGCTGGTAAACAGTGTGTAGAGTTTCTACAAATGTTAAATGGGTCAAATAAGCTGATGGGTTAGGGTTACTTGGATTTGTTGATGGAAATTCAGTTATTTTATTTTGTTTTCTTTTATTAAGTTGTTCCTGTTCTAATCAGTTGAAGTCGCCATGTTTGACTCATATCCGTGACCATGCTGCCTGAATCTGATTTCATCTGTCAACATCATGTCTTATTAAAGGACTTGTTGATACCCTTTTTATTCACAGAACTTTATCTCCCTTAAACAAGCTATACCTGCAGGGTGCTCAAAATGTATCCAGATGGAGGCATTAACTACATTAGCCAGAAGATAAAGATATCCATGAAACAAATCAGAATGGACTGTAATTGTAATTTGTGCTCTCTTTTTATTTTCTTTCTCAGCCTTACCCTTGTAGATAGCCTAAATGAACTGTCATCCATAATTGATTTTCACATTTCAGGGGTCTCCACATTCACCAAGCACTGACTATTAGAGGATCTGTGTCCTGCCTGTGGAATGGAATGCAAGGACAAGGACAGAGCAGGCATAGTGCTTTAAGTACAGTATGTAATGCTCATATAAATAGGAACATATTTAGTTTATTGTGTGGCATTGAAGTGTTATGTATTATGATATTAAACTCTCTGTGATCTAACATCCCTTGAGCTTGTGGTGGAAGGGTTCATTTTGAGGGGGCCGCGTTGCATGAGTCACATCATGGGTGAGATACTCTTGTATGTCTACCCTTTATGTATCTGTCTGTCATGACATGTAATTGCCCTTCTCAGCATAGGAAACAGTGTAATTTTCTCTCACGTAATGAAAGGCCTCTCATTGTGAAACAAAGTTACTTTTTTGGGGGTTGCTGTAGCGGATGAGGTAAAATTTAGTCTTCAAGCCTTATTTGGTTTGTGAACTATTGTAGAAAACTTTGATGTGGAATCGTGATGCTAACTCATCTAGAAATCCTCAAATTGCCATTTTTCATGTAGTTATACATCTTAAATGACTTGTGAATGGAAAAGGTTGATTATCGTTTTAATTTGCATCAACAACCCCCTGTAGTTAGGAGACTTAGTCAAGAACAATTATATTTGGTTATTTTCCTTATCAGTGCTGTATTCAATACAAAGTTTGATGAACAGAAATGTAAAAAGCTGTTTGAAAATTTGTCTTTTCCCTCTGAGCTGTCAGCCTCTGGTCGTCATGGACAGACATACCATTCTAGGTATGGAAATGCTCAGTTTTGAAATAACATATTAGCAAAAACATCCATCTATTCTCTCCCGCTTCCATCAGGTGGGGCTGGTGCCCATCTGTGGCAGTCAAGGGCAAGAGGCGGGTTACACCCTGGACAGGTCACCAATGTGTTGCAGGGCAACAGAGAGACACAGATATACAGCCATGCATACACACATCTAAACTTATGGACCTTTTAAAAGCCAATTACCGTATTTTCACAACCATAAGGTGCACCGTACTAAAAGGCGCAGTCTCAGTTATGTGTCCCATTTCTGTATTTAACACACAAATAAGGCGCACTGGACTATAGGGCGCGTTTTTTATATACAGGTACATGTCCTCTACTACCTTTAAATACCTCTACTGCGTATTTAAAAATACAGCGGGGGCAAAACTGAGTATTGCTGTGCTTTATTCATGTATTTATTACAAAGTATTAATCAAACCTGGGAGCTGGCCGTGAGACAGACACATCGCAGATGACAGAGCTGTGATCACTCCTAAATTAACTTAAAATCCTGAAACCTGCCGACGGAATATGTTCGCTGTTATTGCCGGTATCCTGGTGCCTGCAGTTTAAATTATTTAGATGAAAAACACCTGCCAGCCACCGCGGTGAACCCAGAGGCTACCCGGCCCAGAGGCTGCTGTTGAAGGGATTTCTACTGTCGGCGCACCGCTGGTATGTGGGGGTCTGAGCGCCTCCGACAGAAATAGTATAGGCAGGATAATAATCTGGATGAACTGACTGCTATTATTAAGTTTTCAGGTACTCTTTCTCACTTAAAAACATATTAAAACTACTTTATTCCCACTGATCACAGCAAATATAGCTGCAAGATTTAGATTATTTAGATGAAAAAACACCTGCCAGCCGCCGCGGTGAACCCGGAGGAGACCCGGCCCAGAGGCTGCTGTTGAATTAAGTTTTCAGGTAGAAAAATAGAGCGGGAGCAAAACTGAGTATGATTGTGCTTTATTCATGTATTTATTACAAAGTATTAATCAAACCCATCAAAGTCATCATCCTCTGTTTCTGAATTAAACAGCTGCGGTAAATCAGAAATGCCAGTTTCCCCTTCTTCGCTGTCAGAGTCACTTTCCGTGCCGGGCGGCTCCTCAGAAATAATGCCGGCTTTTGCGAAAGCTCGAACAACAGAGCCAGCAGACACGTTAGTCCAAGCATCTACAATCCATCCGCTAACTGTGGCGTAATTTGCCCGGCGCTGCCTTCCACTTATCGTGAAACTGTGGTCTCCGTCGGTCATCCATCGCTCCCACGCCGCTTGCAGCCTTACTTTGAACGGCCGGTTCACACCGATGTCAAGCGGTTGAAGTTCCTTTGTCAGACCCCCGGGATAACAGCGTTCATTTGATTCACCTTTTTTTTCACATCGGCTGTGAGATGGGCACACAGTCACAGATTAACAGCGATGGTGATGCGTGGAAAAAACCACGTGGTCTCCTCACATACACCTGCCTCAGCCACGCTTTCATCATCTCCTCATCCAAATAGCCCTTTCATTTGCCTTGATATCATATGTCATCAGAGCGATGTGTCTGTCTCGCTGTCAGCTCCCAGATCAGCTTCTCTGATTGGTTGATGCGGCGCTTCCAGCAGCAAAACTTCAATTTTTCCATCTCGAGCAGCAGCAGCGCGTTGGCAGATGCTTAAACGCTCCCGACGCGCAGCGCCTGCTGCTCAAAACGCGCTGCGGGACCTTTTGCTGCGCCTATACGCACGTCAACCATTGACTTTGCATGTAAACACGCTGCTTCTGCTGCACCTGCTGGGTCCGGTTCACACCGATGTCCAGTGGTTGAATAACAGCGAGCACAGCTTAATTTGTTTCACCATGTTTTTCACATCAGCGATGGTGATAAGTGGAAAAAAAACACCTGGTCTCCTTACATTCAGCCACTCTTTTATCATCTCCTCAATGAGGTGGTCTCAAAAGTCGCAGTTACAACACACATAGGGCGCACCGCACCAAAGGGCGCACCGCACATTTTGAGGGAAAAAAAAGACGTTTAAGTGCGCCTTATAGTCGTGAAAATACGGTAACCCAACAATCATGTGGGAGGAAGCCGGAGTTCCCAGAGAGAACCTAGAAATGCACGGGAAGAACATGCAAACTCCATGCACAAACAACCTGGGCCAGCATCAAACCTGAAACCTTGCTGCAGCAGTGCAGCCATATTATTGTAACTCTGTTTCATATAAGTGTGATAAGATATTGCTCTTCTACAGGTGTGCAGACAGAAATTTGGGGCCCTATGAAAGACAATAATATACATAAAAAAAATTATGCAAGCTTTAAAACTGCTATCAAGATTCAATAAAGAGTGTCATTTACATTTTCGATGTAATTGTTGAGGAAAATTTTCTACTGAAACAGAGAAGAGAAAAAGTTAAAAATACATTTACTTTAAAAAATCTTTTCAAAATAATAACAGCTTATATAAAACAAAAGCCTTAGCTGTATGTATGTACACATGAAAATAGAATAGGTGTTGGATTTTGAAAACATGGTCCTTTTAGGTTTTATTATAACTTTGCGAAAGGACAGATTATTTTTATGCTTTTTATGCATACTTTTCATCTATGTATATATGTAATGACAATGAAACGTAGTTTTGTTGTGGCTGCTTCGGGCTGTTCATGAAAATGACCAAGATTTACAGATGGCTTATATATGGCTTTTAATGGCTTTACTTCCATCCTAATATAAATATCTAAGTGAACTATGTTAGATATTGACAACGACTTTAATACAGACAAGAGGCTAATCAGTCTTTTTCCCTCAACTGTCCAGTATCCAGTACAGACAAGTGCAGGCCTCATTGTGTAGAAAAATTATTTGCTTTCATTTTGATTGATTGATTGATTGATTGATTGACTTTATTGAACTCACAGTGGAGAAATTTACTCGTTACATCAGCTCAAATAGTCAAAGAAGAAGAATGTGCCAAAGGAAGAAGGTGCATGGATATATACAGGATATATAGTGCGTCCACATATGACAGCTTTTTATTTGATTTTTTTTAATAGTAGGATCATTATACTGGTTTATTTCACAGTGTGTTTACATGAGTATTTATATAGATGTATCTGGCTATTGTTAATATACAATATAACTTTTATGTAATTAAACAAGTTAAACTGTTTTGGAATCCCACAGACACTGTATTGCGGCTAACTTGCCTGTCCCTGAACACAATGTCATGTTGCTCACTTTCTTCACTGGGACTGGGAGGGGGGGAGAAACTGGGGTGGGGTGGGATGTGTGCAGGAACGGCGCTGCTGCTGGTGGATCATCTGTTCACATGATGAAGGAGGGACAAGGACCATTATCTCAGCCCTGTGAGCTTTCTGGATAAGTTACTTTGCCTCTGTTATTTACAGACACACGATAGGCTCATTACAAATGCTGGATTAATCATGTTTTTTTTCTTGGAAAGTAAAAATGAAACAAAACAAAATCTAAAAAAAAAATAACAATGATTTTCTTTTTAAGCTGTACCTGTCATCATCAATGATATGATCTGATCTAACCTTGAGGAGGATTAAGTAAGAAGTTGTAGCCAGCAGATACCTACATTAGCTTATTTTACTCTACGGGTTAAAAATCTACCATGAACTACTCGGGTAACAAACCTTTCTTGCAAAACTGTGTCACTAACTTCTCTTTCTCCTTTCTTTCTCTTCTTTTTTGAAAACCAGACTTTGATTTTTTTGGGCGCTGCAGTCTTCTGCCGCAGATGGTTTTTCCACACTGCTGCTTATTTACACATTTTCTTCCTCATTTATTTTATGTGTTGTCACTGTATCAAATGACGTGCATGTTGCATTAAGGCCCCTGTACTGGCAAACTTCTTTTGGCAGACGGGAGAATCTGATGCGCCAAGGCAGGATCCGAGGACCAAACCATTTCTTGCATTTTCTCGGGGTGAGGATGGGTTGGTCAATACATTCATGTTTTGTTTCGCTGCTTAGAGATGAAAAATCAGACGGAACACAAAGATAATTTATTTTATTGCTTCTGAGCCTCTCTCAGTGAAGGGCCCTTACATTCTTCTTAACTTTTACACCCCATAAAATATATATATGTGTATATATATATATATATATATATATATATATATATATATATATATATATATATATATATATATATATATATACATATAAAGTGTCCATGCTCTGCTCCAAATAAATATAACAACAACTAGGAGAGCTAGAAATACAGTATATTAGCTAAATTCTTGTCTTATTCAGTCTTATAGTGTAATTCTGAAGGAGAAAAGGTTGGAAATCAGCCACAAAATTGTAAATGTTGATTCAACTTACTGCTATGTTATCACAGTACCAGTACTTCTGTATACAAAATAGATGACAATTTATATCTGAACTCATACTTAGTTATACAGCGTATGAATATGCATTAGTCTGAACCATATTGCATTGTTCCAGGTGAATATTTAGGCTCAATTTTCTGCTGAAAGATGACGCCTCCAACTCAGACTCAAGTAATTTGAAGCTGCTTACTATTTTCTTAAAGGTTTGCTTTTATGTAGGTCCACCACCCTTGCTGTCTGTCCCAGTTACATAAGAGTATTCCCACACCTGCCAAAAACCTGTTTTGGATTTGGGATTTTGTGTTTATGCATGCTTTTTCACTGTGCATTGCATTTCACATGCAGGCCATAACATTCAGTTTGGATATCAAATTAGGTTTTCTGAACTCCGCTTTAAACAAGACATTTTTGGACATCTTTGGAGTTTTCATCGAATAGGTGTCTTATCCTGATTTTTCCACCTGAGATTTGTATCTTTACATCTCCTCCAGTATTAACACAGACCTAATGAATGCTTCTGTGAATAACCGCCCCATTGCCTTTTCTATTAGTTAGCTGGATGGCATGTTTTGGTAGGTTGGCTGTTGTGCCATCCTTATTTTTGGATAATGTTTTAAATAGTTATTAATTTATTAAATAGTAGAGGCTTTAGATATTGTTTCAAAATTCAACATTGGTTCATACACCCAAAAACCTTGGAATTTTTTAAGTATTCATTGGTTTGATGATTTAATTCTATCAAACCTGCCTGGTAAAAAATATAATTTTAAGATAACCTGAGATGAAATAAATCACAGATGAACTTAATTCACTAATAAGGTAATATTTGACTCAGCATAGATCTTATTGAGGAATTTAATGAAAATAAGTCCAGAAGTTAAATTCAGATCATTTGTATTCAGGACATTTTGTGTTTTTTGGGAATACTTAGATGTTGGAGTCTGGCCTGTTTTCAGCGTAGTCCTGTTTATCTACTGTGACTAAATGTATGTGCTTCCTTACATCCTCTGACATGGACATCGGAGCTCATCTGCCTGGTTGGGTGTTTCCTAGACGGGGCCCCCTGTGAAGCTGTTTGACAGTTGCCTTTTGTATCTTTGCTTCTTTTTGAATCTCTGCTCTGTCTCCTTGAACCCCAGTCGGCCTCAGCAGATGGCCGCTCACACGGAGCCTGGTGCTGCTGGAGGTTTCTACCTGTTAAAAGGGAGTTTTTCCTCTCCACTGTTGCTACAAACATGCTTGATGTGAGGGATTTTTTTTGAGTCAAGGTGTCGATGTATTGAGCTAGTTTTCCATAGATGGAAAACTTTAAACCAATCTGACTGTATGATCTGGTTGAATTGTCTCTGTAAAGTGTCTAGACATGATGTGTTGGGAATAGGTGCTTTAAAAATGAACTGAATTGAATTTTCCTTTAATTTCTGTTGGTTTGTCATGGGCTATGATAAAGTTTGAATAATATGAATATTTTATTAAGGCTCTGTTTATGTCGAGTTCACCTGGTCGTGCTTAATGTTTGATTCATCAGTAGATGATCTAACAGCCCTTTTTAATTTGAACCTTTCTTGCTGATGTCCAGACACTAATGCACTCCTACTCTATGGCTGGATGAGCAGCTTAACGCTACTTAACTTACTTACACAATGAAATGGACTGTATCGGAAAATTGAATTCCATATGGCAGATAGACTCTTGCCCATTCAAAATATGTCTGCGTATGAAGACACAGATTTGGGGCAACAGGGTGAAATGGCAAAATCAATCATAGTTTACTATGCATGAAATGAACAAAACAGTATCTCTTTTTTTGGCTTGCTCAAGGCTAACTTTTAATGACCCTGCATGTTAAAATCAAGAGGTTTGCTTTTTTTGTTAGACCAGATATTTTCTTTGTCTGCAAGGCCTATTCAGGAAATGACCAAGTAAAGCCGTTAACCAGGACTGGTTTAGAATCCTGGTTTGTTTTTATCAGTGTTAGATAAATTCTTAATTTTTTTTCACCAGCATCAGAAATGGGATGTGTTGCTTTCTTTCCTGCTTATTAACCTTTGGGTCATGAATATATATACTATCATTTATAAGCAAGCATTGTTTAAAGTATTAAAAGACTAAAAAGCAAATCATTATCTGTTTAACACCTCCGTGATTACTTGTCTCAAAATTGCACATAGTATCCATTTATAGCCACAGTTAGCTCTTTCAAACCGTGCAAATTTGAGTTATCTTTGGGTCGACTGAGACTGTAGCTTTGAGCCAAAAACAGTTTTGAATTTCAAATGCCTGGCCCCTGACTGTGGGCTATTGCCTGAAATCCCACCCCTAGTGTGGTTGCAAATGTCCACAACCTGCTCACCAGATGTGCATATCGGGTTCTGTAGCAATAACTGGAAAATGACAAAAGGTGGACACACTGGGGAAAAACACGGTCAATGAAACATACACAGAGCTCATGAAATAAGAAGATACATGATACATAATAGAAGATTCAGTGAAATGAGATATGATTTAACTGTTTTTATATATTCAGATTTTTTAAAAGAAAAAAAGCAACAAACAACATCCCCTTTTTGTAATTCTCCCAAATATGTATCAGATTTAGTTGTAAAGTTAATATAATTCTGTATATATATTAACTATATTGAGCTTTGAATTTTAACAGAGTTTTAAACAGGATACCTTGTAAGATGAGATTAATTAAATTGGCGTTAAAAGTGTCCTACAAATGTTTGATCAATTAAACTGTTTGTATTTGATTTGGCTCCTTTGTCTGGTGGTCAAAAAAGGCCACTGCAGTTGTCTTGTATTTTCATCCTTATAATATGACATTCAGTTTAGATGTGAGTTCTGTATTTTTATATTGTACAATAGGTACTGTCCAATGCAGTGACGTGCGGTGAGGTTCATAGCTGGTGAGGCACTGACGTCATCAGAATCAGATTTGCAAATAGATGCATAGATTGACAGCAGTTTACAGGTTATGTTTCACTTCTGCATCCTTACACATACAAACTGTAGCTCACAAAACACACATTTCCTTAAAAAACAAAACAAAATAAATGTTATTACTGTCTTACCTTTACTTATAAATGAATAGAAGTCCTCCTTATCTTCCTTCAGTTTTAAAAGTCTCTCTGTCTCAATGGAGATCACTGCCAGGGAAGAAAGCCTTCCTTGATCCGTCCTGTTCCTGCCTTATGTTTTCAGTCTCTTGAGCACCCCCTGCCATGAGGCAAGAGAACTGCCTGCCTCACCTCGAACTTGTTCTCTGCCGTTTATAATCGCTCATTACACGAAACACGTTACACAAACACAGTTGGTGACAAAAAGCTCTGTACATTATATACATAAGCCAAATTATTAGAAATAAGTTCACATATTACATTTGTTTAAACCATTTTATTGACGCCGTACAGCAACATGCTCTCTCCGCTTTGCAGCCAGCGCAGAGCCAGGGGTTGCGCAATCCAAGGTGAGGCAGAGCTCGCTGCTGCCTCACCGGCATCGCTTCCAAGCATTTGAATGGGAAAATAAGAAAATTCAGCGATTTTGAACAAATAAAAATCGAAATTGGTGAAGCTACATGAAAAATGAATATTTTTTAGTACAAACCACCGGATGAATATAACAATTTAAATTACTTTATGATTATATATTTTCTTTCTTTCCATGATGGCTGGTGAGGCACTGCCTCACCTGCCTCCCCTGACCGCACGTCACTGGTCCAATGTATTATCTTGGCTCAACACCCACTTTTTATTATTTTCATTTTAATTACTAAAAGGTGAAAATTTCTGCCGAGATCACTGCAAGTGAATAGATACATAACACAGATTTACCTTTAGTAAGAAATATCATTTTTGTTTTGATATTGCATGATGTCACAATCGCAGTGCACTGAATGTGTGCAGCTGTTACCAAAAAGCACTACAGAGTGTCTTGCATTTCTCTTAAGCTCCATTTACTCAGTAGTCTGCTCCTATGACATTTTTCCATTTGAAAACCATTGCTTGCCCATGGAAGAGTCTCAATCCCTAGAAGGAAGGGCATTAAAATCCTTGTTCCTATACATATTCACTCCCATATTTTCACTCAGTTAATGTACAGGTTGTATGCTGAGGCAGTTTTTTCTGATGTTTAGATCATTTTCAGAGATAAGAGTTTCAGAATTAAACATTTCAGCTTTGTTTGAAAATATTAAACTGCAAATCTACATCTAATACAAACTTTGAAGACCAGACATCATCTGATACTTAGTTATTTGACATATAATGCCCTGCATGAATCAACTTTTAAATATGATGTGGATACAAAGTAGGATAATTTCTGGATACAAGGAAAATGCTCCTTAAAATTTTTGTGTTTAAATAAACGTACATTAATGCTTCTTATGAGTTTTGCCTTAATATTAAGGGCCCGTTTAAATTAATTCTTTAAAAAAAAAATATATATATATATACAGTTGGATCTAAAGTATTGATCAGTTCAGTATACCACTAGGTACAAATATGTATTAATTAACATTTTCCATAAAAATTCTCAGTTAATATTTATAGAGGCCATGTTTTTTGAATGTACACGCATGTGAATGTGTAGTGCCTGGAGTGTATGACCTTTAACCCGAGGACATCTGAAATATTTCATATCTCTCTGCTTCAGGCTACTGGCTTAGTGAACCCCTGTGGGGTTTTTGTTATAGCCTCTAAGGCAAGGTTCTGTATTATAAATGCAAGAGCAGAGGTTGGTGACAACAAATCGGGGGACCATCTCGCCAGCAGGATCCCTGAGGCTCCACTTTAATGATAACTCAGTCCTTGTCCGAAGCTTTGGATAAAACTAGAAAGGAAAGGTCTGAAGTTGTTGCACAGATATGTGATTTAAAAAAAATATATTTTTGAAGTGATATAGTTGGTCTCTATTTAGCACATATCCCATTTTAAGACTAGATATAACTGTTAAGACCATGGTTAATTATTTGGAGCCCATTTAAAACAGAAACCAAATGCCACTACTAGAAAAAGTGTTGCTAATATTTTGGCACTTTTGCTCACACAAATGTTAAATTAGCATATTTATGTTGGCTTTCCAAAATCAAAGGATGTAATTTGGCACATTTGACCTAATGCTGCTACAGAAGAGCTTTGCCAAAATGAATTTGAATTGCTGGAAGATATAAAAATCTGTGTCCTTGGTAGTCTTCTGATTGTGGTTGTGCAGTTTGCTCTACAAAAGTCATTTAGGTTCAGGCAATCCAAGTTATTATTTTCAGTTTTTCAAAAGGTTGTATTTACATTTGAATCCTTTTTTCCCTATTTGTCCTTTAATATTCAGTATTCTTTGTTTTACAGTAAATATTCTATCTCCATTTGCTGGGTCAGTAGGTGGCATGCAGTAGCTTCTATTCTAACAACTAACTATAAGCTTATATAAGATTTACACAATAGCGCAACCTTGAGTAAAAATAGTCTTGCTGTATTAACAAAGGTCTCAAAGGTTTAAAAAATATCAACAATATAGAAGAAAGACCTGAGAAAAAGTTTGTAGAACAGATATTTTTGCTTTGTTTTTTACTCTTTTACTCCTTTGAAGTAACACAAGAGGATATAGGCTAGCCAATAAGTCAAAGGTGTATCAAGAGAACACTTAAACGTTTCCCTGGCAAATAGTAATCCAGATTATTTTCAGACTCTTAGAGCCATAAAATAATACCAAACTAGATGGTATTACAGGTGAAGTGTAGAAGAAAAAAAATACCTAAAATAGTTAATTTCTTTTAGTAAACCAATTCACAATATCATAGATTAATGGAACCTAGAAAGGGAAAAGGTGAATGTTATCATGACATGATAAGTCATCAAGATGCTAATTTAAAAAGATATATTTTTTATTTTTTTTTATAGAGCTAGAAACCCAAAAGAGGTAACTGACTGTGTTTAGTCAGTATAAACCAAAAAATTTATTTCGCCAAATATACAAGGGCATGTCTCAATAACATAATAGTTTTAAATTGTTATCGATAGTCAATTTTTATTTGTCTAATTTTATATCTGGAGATCATCTTAAAATTCATAACTTTTTCCTGCTTCACCGGAAAAAGTAATGAATTTGCAGGGGACACTATAATCTTGATGATTATAGTGTCCCCTGCAGTGATGGCCTTGTAAAATGTAACTTCTCGTCAAGTTAAGTTGTAAAAAATGTCACTATGGGCTTCACTAGAAAGGGCATGGGGAGATTTACAGATATGAGTGGCAGATAGAGAATTTAGTCCTTGTACAGCAAGAAAACTCACCTCACAGACAGTGAATACCGAATTTTGAATAAAAAAATGTAACCAGTTCGAGTAATGAAAATTAATTTCCCTTCAGTCGTGTTTGCATAGGGAACCCAGTCAAGCGTTAAAATGGTTTTGCCTGCTGCCATCCATCTTCGACACAAATCGCCATCGAACACCTTACACTTTCTGTCACAGAAATAATATAACCAAATGAGTGATTAGCCAGTCTACTTTTTTGCTCTTTTCTTTTGGAGGAATTAGGCAGCTAAAGCTCTACTCCTCAGTTAAAGAGCTGGGAGTTCTGGCCACTGGAGACATTACTTGTTGGCCCACATTGACAGGTATCTATAGATGCCATTGACTTTAAATTAAAGTGGGTTGTGAGGTAATCAATCATAGCACTGCTCTCCTGACATTGCTACAGTGTAATACATTAGACTGCCTGGCCGGCAGTGCCTGGCCATGATCAGATGCACAATACCTCCATGCATCTTCACTTCTGCGTGGCCGTCCTTCCTTTTTGTTCACTGGCTAACCCCCCAATTTACACTTAGCGGAGTGCCACACTTTACCCTTTTTGCAGCATCTTTCATACTTCAACTTGCAGAATGTTGCAATTTTCACTCTGGAGAGCTATGTAATTGTGCTGTATGTCAGAAGGGAAGTTGATTCCTTTGCTAGGGTCTGGAAGAAGCCCCAGCCCAGCATGTTAGTGTATGGAACATTTCACTTCATGTTCAAATTGAAAAGCCTGTCAGTATTTGTGACTAAAGGCTCATTCAAGCCGTGGATACTGTTGCTATGTGAGCTCTTAAGCTCAAAGAAGAGAGTGAGGGACGAAGCGCTCTCTCTTGAAGGCTGCTGATGAGGATTGAAGATCCATGTCATAGAACAATGAACATATGAACTCATGTGTACTTAACATTATGCTACCTCCATTAATGCACCGTATTGTTCATCAGACCTTCATCACAGCATTATATTTCCTATTGTTTTAATTAAAATGAGAAATTCATTTTATGTCAGCTGCAATTAACTGTCTCACAAGAAATGTAGACTACTAGCTAAACTTATCAGGATACTAAATCTGTAAAATATATTTAATTGCCATCTTTAAACTGAGGTGTTATATTTTTAGCAGGCAGAAGGCACCAGTGTCGTCAGATATTTGCTGTCTGTGGAGTGACCAATACAGTACTAGACATCGTCTACAACTCTATTGACATTATACAAACTTTAACAATGGCAGCTGATATCCACTGAACAATTCTCTTGAAAAGCAGAAGCATAGCAGATGTAAGGGTAAACTTTATTTTAACAATGCTCGTTGAAAAAAAGAAATAACTATATAGGTGGAAGCCGCCTGTGTCTAATAAACAAATTCAGCTGCTCTGCCGCACAAACTACTCTTCAATCCCAAACACTCCTAAAGCAAAATCCCTATCATATCAGTATATGACTAAGTAATTTAGAAATTTCCGAGTTGTATTTGGATGAACATGTCAAACATAGTCTTTATGAAATTTATGAGAATAATGTTCTTAAACAGCCCATCAAAGACTGCTACAGGAGCAGCTCACCTGTTTATCATAATTGTTTTATTGACTTCAATATGCTGGTGGTGGTTCATCACATATAATAGTGGTCTCTATTTAAAAAATAGTATAGCTAACAATAGTTAACCACGGTAGCAATCAGTGACTAAACTGAGCTCTCCACAGAGCACTCTTGTTTGCTATAAGCAATATCCCGGCAGGATCCCTGCCTTTTGTCATCAAATTTTGAGCAAAGGGAATTATAGTATAGAAGCAGAGCTCCGTTTGCACCCAAAAAATATACTGTGGGATCTTTGAGTCCTTCTATATAATTTACTAAAAGTGAAATAAAAATGTAATAAAGTAAAATACACAACACAGTCTTCTAAATAGTGAACTTTTAATGTTACATTTTTTCTATATTTATTGATGACAGCAATATAACATCCCCCTCCCAACAAAAGGAAAATTTAATTAGCATATTTTCAATTTTAAGAATAATGATAGCAGAGAACCAGTATTCTGTTAAATAAGATATAATTGATGAAGTATATTAACAGAAACAATTAGATGCATATCCTAATTTTTGTTTTGTTTTTTAACTTCCTGTTTTTAAGACTCAAATATTGGCCTCTTTTGGTTAAGGTTTCAGAACACATCTACAATACCTTTAAAGGTTATGAACATTCTTGTGTCGCAGCTACAAGAAACATGGAACTTCCATGTATTTGATATGTGGGAGGCTCCTGCAGGTCAGCTGATTGATCCCTTTGTAATGAGCTGGTTGTTTTCTGCATTCTTAGATAAGAGCAGTGTGTCATTTGAAGCTGTTCTGAATATATTCAGTTTTGTAATATCCAAGTAACATCTTCCTATCGGCAGCTTGTTGACGGCACAAACTAAACTGTTCATAATTTATTCTTTATGGGACGCAAGCATTCATAACATGTAGGCGAATCACTGTCCCCCAGACATCCGTGGTTATATTATTTATATTTATATCTTTTAAAAACAAAGCGGTGCTTTTAGGGCTGGGTACCGAACATCGGTTCTTTTATGGTACCGACCAAAATGCTTCGGTTCTACAGAGTATCGAAACATGCCTCATCTTTCAGTGCCAAATTTCGGTGATTGGCTGTAACACTTAACGTGATTGCGTCATCCAGGAAAAATACATAGGTGGTCACGCCTACAGCCAGGGTTCATGTGTATCTGTTGTGAACTGGTTGCGAGCGTCATGGAACCCCTTTAAAATGCCCCCCAGGTCAAAAGTGTGGCTTCACTTTATTAAGACGGATGCCAATAGTGCGCAATGCAATACATCGTGCACGGAAACAATTTAAGAGCAGAAAGTTGCTCGGTGTTTGACTGCAAGAAGAGCGGCTCTCTGACGCGCGTTGGGCGGAGCTACTCTATCCTTTATTTGCCTTGCCAGCTATATTTGCTGTGATCAGTGGGAATAAAGTAGTTTTATTATGTTTTTAAGTGGGAAAATCCACCTGAAAACTTAATTAGTGCAGTCAGTTCATCCAGATTACCATCCTGCCTTCCGCTCAGACCCCCACATACCAGCGGTGTGCTGTCAGTAGGATTCCCATTCAACGGGCTTGTTTGTCTCATGAGAAAGCAGACATGTGAATTTTTCTAAAGAAAAACTGCTAAGTAAAAAGGTCCTCACAATGTAACAGTGAATATTAGACACTGACTTGTTTGCAACTGTTCTTCTTCACTGAAAACATTTTTTTTATGTAAGAGGAAAAATGTAAATGGAAAAATCAGAGCTTAAAATAAAACTCAAGATTTGTACTTTGTTATGTTGTGTAATTTTCTTTTTCTTCGAATTGATATTATAAAACTGGTATCCAAAAAAGTATCGTTCAGGAACCGGTATCGAAGTGAAGGTATCTGTATTGGTACCGGCACCGAAAATTTTTGAACAATACCCTGCCCTAGGTGAGTGTATGATGTCACCCGCGTGCAGGACTGGAGTTGTGACAGGCAGCCCAGGCCACAGGCGGCTACGCTCTACCCCTTCTATTCATTCGGCTAGCTAATCTGAATCGTTCAATTCCATTTCGAGAGCGAGATCATCTGTGGTAGTAGCACTTGACATCCTCCAGACATGTGAGTAAAACTAGTAGCAGTTCAGCGGACAGGATGAATGAATGGTAGTCGGCGCGCATGGATGACATCATACACACTCCTGTTTGTTTTAAAAAAATATAAATATGAAAAATATAACCGCGGATGTCTGGGGGACAGTGATTCGCCTAGATGTTATGAATGCTGTTAGTTTGCGCCTTCAACTCGCTGCCCATAGGAAGATGTTACTTGGATATAACCTAACGAGATATCTTCAGAAAGGCTCCAAATGACACAAAACTGCTATGGGTCAGTAGCACATGATGTAATAACGTAAAATCAAGCTGCCAATGTAAAAAAAAACACTGTTCCCCTTTAAGTGGGTTGATTGTGTTGAAAATTTATTCACCTCTGCTTGCATGGATTTCTTGGGTAGTTTCTGCTCTGCTGCATCCTTATAATCACCACTTAAACACTTCTTAAAATGCACCACAAGGTTAATCATAAAGTGTTTGCATGTTACAATTTAAATAGGAGAAATAAATTCAGTTGTCTAAAAAAATCTTGTGTTGCTATGAGAGAAAATGTAAACCCTTGAAAGCTTTAATCGTTGCTTGTAATCACAGAAAGGACTGAAACACATCTTCCCCTCAGGTTTGATTGAGTGAGCTGCTGTAGCTGCTAAAAATAATACAGCTGCACAGAATTCCTGTGGGATATGGATTAGAAAAAAAACAAAAAACTTTTTTTCTGATGGCAGGATGATGGTCATGTTGTGACTGGTAGGAAAACAATGTGTAATGTTTTTCTTTCACTCTGACCAATTTTTTCTTTATTCTGCCTCTAAAAATACTTATATAAGACAAAGTAACCAAGCCCAATTTCCTCCTCTAATGAGCCTCTTATCACAAGTGCCATCATACTGATACAAATAATGTCAAGTTAGTTGTGAGGAAAATAAAATTTCCTCAATTATGGTCTTGTGCTAACTGGCGAAGAAAACAGCCTCTTTGACAAATTTAATCAGTAAAACCAACCCTAACTTACTATAAAAAATATGTTTATGAACTAGAGATTAAAACTAAGCACTATGACAATATCTTTAAGACTTAAAGAGCATTTGACTCTAAGACCAAATATTAGATTTAGTCAGAGTATACAAAACACCATGGCCAAACTTGCTTTTCAATGGGTTCAAGAAAAGATTTTTTTAAGTTTTTTTGTTTTTTATTAAAAATTCTAAGATTAGAAATTCATCTTCATAGGTATACAGATTTGTCAAATAAATGAGTTTATATTTTAGATTTGGTGTACTGAGTTCAAACTAATTTGTATTAATTAATATTTGTTTTGGACAAACAATAATCTCATTAGCCAAATGGCCTGAAGTATAGTTAAATATCTTGATTTCTGTTTAGACTGTTTCATGTCTTGAACCAAAATAACCAGATTAATTAGTTAAACAAGGGGTATAAACATCAACAGTAGATACCTTGCATGCAAATGCAGATTTTTAGCATGAGGAAAACATTTCAGTTTTTTTTCACTTTATAATTAAAATGTGTACTTATATTTGTCATATAATATGACGAGATGGGGTGGGAGCTGCCCAGATCGTCCCTGATGCAGCAGCCCCAGTGAGCAGGCAGGAATCCAAGCCAAGTCATGGAAAAGGTCCAGAACAGGAAGGTTCTGAGATCCAGGAGGCCAGAGCACGTTCAGGGGTCTCGATCAGAACTGGAATAGGCAAAGCCAGGGTTCCATGTGTCCACAGAGAGTTCAGGCAGACAGGCAGGCTAAGCAGCTGAATAGCAGAACCAGAAACAACATGAGGAAAATTACAGAAATTTAAACTGCCTCCCTCCACTGAGCCAAAACTGGAACAGGGCACACTCAGTGGAGAAGAGCTAGGGCACGATCAGGAAACACCACGACATTAAAAATAACCCTCTAAATCAATGGCCTCCCAGAACTAGAACATTAACCCTGGAAATCAGTCATGACCTCCAACTAAAGCTAAAAACTTAACCGAACGAACAAACAAACAAACATCCAAACTGATCTGGCCCTGATAGCTAGACTGAACCAAATATAAAGCAGCTGGAGCAGGTGGATAAGATAAATGATGATTAGTTACCGGGGAGGGTTATACAGGTGAGTGAAGTGAGCAATTAGGTCAGCTATTAATTTAGAACCAAAGTCAAATTCCTTGTTTTGATGCACAACCTTGGCCATTAAAACTGAATGTAATGTTAAATTGACAAAAGTGTCGTATACAACAATGCTGTTTTGTTTTTTGTTTTTTTTCTTGACGGGATTCTTTCAAAACTTTCAAAAGAATCTGAGAAGCTGTTCAATTTTCCTTTAAATGACTTGAATCAACTGTGTGATGAAAACTTAAAACAGGGCAGGCACCCTTCACACAAAAGGTAGAAACCCTATTTCCCCTGTCTGTAAAAATGTTATTGCTTCAGATGTCAATGGTTCCTCGAAGCACTGAGTGAACAAAGAAGCTGGCATGATGTTCTTATAAAGGCCTCCCCTCTGCACTACACACTGTTTGACCTTTCTGCTGATGTAGCATGTCCTTGTGGACATTGCACTCTGCTCAAAGACAGAGACATGCATCGCCCGAGTGAACGTACTTTTGCTCTCCAACCAGGTCACTCAACAGAAAGAAATTACATTTTCCAATTGTCTAGAGAAAGATGATGGCAAAACATTGGGGGCAAAGGGGATGTGTGAAGAAACACAATCAGCAAAGAAATTCAGCAAACTTAGTATCAGAAAGTATTCGATAGAAATAATATTTCGAAAGCACAGACAGTGACTTATAACCCTTTTACAAATTTTTTTTGGGAGGTCTAGATGCTTTTGCAGAAGGCTGATTCATGCTTAGTTTTTGTGATGCATGTTTATGTTTAACATTTTCCTGGAAGCAAAAGGCAGCATGCATTAATTACACTTCTTAATTGGGCGATATACAAGCATACCAAGTTAAAAATATCTTAAATGTGCACCGAAGCTCTGCAGGGACATTATGTTCTCTGAGGAACATCATGTTGTAAACAAAGAAAATAGAAGCATTTAGTTTTTTTAAATGGAAACATGATTTATCTTTATTGGCTATATCTGAAGCACAGAAACTCTGTGTTTGTCACTTTTTGCAAGAATTGAGAACTACTGCTGAGGATTTCTTTTCATTTTGTCAGGCAATTGTTGCCTTTTATTTGATATGTTCCACTTTTCTTTTAATCTGTGTTTTCTTCAAATGATATTAAACTTCTCTGAAAACACAGAAGATAGTAACAGCTACTATTTGCAACCCGTTTTGGTGCATTTAATTGACATGGTAATTATCCAGCTATATGTCTAAATTTTGTGTCTTTAAAGGAGAAGTTCGGTTTTTTACACTTTAAGCCCATTTTCTGTAGTGTCCAGGATGAAATCGAATGAAGGACACCAAAATTTTGACAATTGCTCCTGTCTCTGCTTTTTGGCTCATTTAGAATCAACCCCTGGCTGCTTTAGAATGGCTAGCATAGAGCATGTCCGATAATGTCCTTAAAACAACCTTAAACGTTCTTTTTTTAAAATATGCTACTCACCGTGTCGTCAGCGCTGTTCAATGACGTTCCAAAAAAAGTTTCGTGAAGAAAAAACGTTCCTGTAGTGTTTTATTTAGCATTTTGTAAATCCCATTGAGTTCTGTAGGAATAGTCAATATTCCGCTGCCACCGGAAACGGAAATGGGGCCTGTTTACACAGTTGTAGTCTTTTCGCTTCACTCTGTGTACTCCGACGTCGAGAATCAAGAATCCACCTTTCGTATTCCATTTTCAGAGTTTTTTAAAGTGTTTAACAGAGACGTTAGCACCTCGACGTCGGAGTACACAGAGTGAAGCGAAAAGACTACAACTGTGTAAACAGGCCCCATTTCCGTTTCCGGTGGCAGCGGAATATTGACTATTCCTACAGAACTCAATGGGATTTACAAAATGCTAAATAAAACACTACAGGAACGTTTTTTCTTCACGAAACTTTTTTTGCAACGTCATTGAACAGCGCTGACGACACGGTGAGTAGCATGTTTTAAAAAAAGAACGTTTAAGGTTGTTTTAAGGACATTATCGGACATGCTCTATGCTAGCCATTCTAAAGCAGCCAGGGGGTGATTCTAAATGAGCCAAAAAGCAGAGACAGGAGCAATTGTCAAAATGTTGGTGTCCTTCATTCGATTTCATCCTGGACACTACAGAAAATGGGCTTAAAGTGTAAAAAACCGAACTTCTCCTTTAAGCAACAGGGTTTTTATAATAATACATGCACTAAGTAGCATTGGAGGATGTCATATTCACCAAGTCAGTTTTATACAACATGTGTAATTGCCACATGACAGCTCTCTAATTACAAACAATTATGAAAATCCAAATTTAGAACTCACAAGTTTAATTGTACGAAGACAGTGACTCCAGTCTCCAGCGATCTTTTAGTGTAACCGAATTTGGCTGTTTCAACTTGTTTAGTGGTGACAGTTTAGTGGTTTATGGTGACAGTATTTGCTGTCCTTGGTACTGAAATTATTTTTGTCTATCCAGCTGTATTGGCGTAGTTTAGCCAAAAAATTTGATATGTGCCATTTTTACATTGAACATGAATTATTGTGTGAAAATGGATAATGCTTTTGGAATATGCACTTTTTTTTTATATGTTTGCACTCTACCTGTCCTTCACAGATAGATGACAAGCAACTGCAGTGTTCAAATGCATAAGTGAAGGAAACAGCGCGTGGATGTAGTTAATGCATGTTGGTAAATATGGCTCACTGTCTTTTGTTTGTTAATTAAAACTCAGTGTGAAATTAGGGTTTGCAATGTTTCCAACAAAACAATGTGCAAATCCTTCAGGTTTAATATAGAATAGGTTGCGAAATGTGATTACAGGTTAAATAGAAGCACATTGTTTAGGGAATTTTTCAGTTTTTCTTTTTTGTAATAAATCCTGAATGAAACCAAAAGTCTTTTTACTATAATTATTTATATGTTAACAGTGAAATCACAGCAATGTACTAAAAACTTGTCTGGATCAACAATGTTGATGCTGTTAAGTTCAAAGTTACCACCACAAGTGTTTTCAGTTTAACTTATAACAGGTTGTAGTTCTTACAGTTAGAGAAGAGGAACAATTCTGAATTTATTCTACTCAGTCTGCTTGACCATAAAGCCTTTGTGACGGAAATGTGTAAATCGGTTCCTGGCCACTAGAGGCCACTTGGTCTTTCTGCTAGTTTTGTCTAAAATAACTCTATTCATCAGCAGAAAGTAAAACACCCCCATTGAGAAGGTTTCACTTTAAGCATGGCGAAAAATAAAAGGCCAAAGTAAAAATGCTTCAGGTTATAAAAAGAGAAGAAAAAATAGCTATCAGTGCTTTTTTAAGTAAAGAGGTGTGGGGAGATCTGCTTTTTCCCCACATCAAGACAGTTCAATCTGAAAAACTAATATGGAGAGAACAGACAATTAGAAGAAATGTATTGATACAATTACTTTGTCTTTGGCGCTCAGACCTCAGCAGGAAATATAGCGCTGAATTTTGAGAGATATGCATTGAGTAAAGAACAGGGCTGTTCCCCCCTAGGCCTGAAACTGGTGGTGGAGTGGAGATAGATGAAGTTGGTAAGTCTGTAGACTGCTGGTTAATGAGACTGTATGCTGAGCTTTATGGGGAGATCCTGCACACTAGGTAGCAGACGAGTTGCAGATCGGAGGCCTTTTAAGATGAACTTTGGATGCCGATTGGCTTTCATGGAGGCGTGGTTCAAAGCTGATTGGCTGTGTCATAGGCGAATTATGAATTAACAGTTTATTCAGTTTAACTTCCGCCTTGGCGCAATTTAAAATCTGAGACCCAACAAGGACACAAATACTGCATTAAAACTGTGCTGAAAATTACTTGCCTAATTTATTCAGTTTTTTTTTTTTCATTTTCTTTTTTTCTCATTTACGAGAAAAAAACTGATTTCCATGTTCCATGAGGTCATAGTGAAATGTGAGTGGAAGGCTATGGATCATTCTGGAGATAAGATGAAGTATTTTGAAACCTTTAACTGTAAAAACTAAAAGAAAACATTATATTTTATTTGTGTATGACATTTATCCACTTACTTTAGAACAGCACTGCTTAAAAGTTATTCAAACTCCAAATACCTATTCACCCCCTTTATCATTAGTCATGTTATCATGACATATCATAATCTAATCTATTATAATTGAATCTATATTTTTGCACTTCAGTCTGGATAATTTTGTTTTTAAATTTTCTTTTCTTTTTTTGAATTCATTTTTAATATCATTGACATTAATCTGTGTTGCTATATTATTTTACTCTCAATTTGTTGTTTTATCCTAATTTTTTTAAAACTGGTTTTCTGTCGTAAGGTTTGTACAGACTAGATTCATTTCTACAACATAGGTAACATTTTATGTTAGCATTTCTTTTTGTCAAGCTTTTATATACACTTCCTAAGATGATAAAATATTCATGAAATGTGCCAATTTTTCCTTGAAGAGGAGACTAAGAATGTTAGCCTTTAAATATATCCCTTGGGATAAAACAGTGGCAGCTGAAACTTTTAATTGCTGCACATTTTTACTCTTGTGAAATTTGTTTTGATACATGTAGATTTTCTTCAGATCATTCTGATTTGTTAACTCAGGTTTGCTTTTCTGCATTGCACCCTGAGATGGCATTAGTTAGGAATTTCATGTTGTGTGAATACAGTTTACTGATCCCAAGTCAGTAAGTTCCAAAGATTTGGCAGTAACAGATTCTTTATTTCTTTGCTTTTTTTCTTCTAAGATTATATTATCCTTTAAAAGATGTATTTCAATTATTTAGCAAGCAATTCAGCATGCTTTGTCTTTGCTATTTATTTAAAATCACTGATATAATTTTTTTTATTTCCTCTTTAAAAATAAGATGTTGCAGGTGATATGATACATTGTTTCAGTGCTTACTGTCCTATGCATAGTGTAATGGTATAAACACTGCATTGGAAACTTCATGCAGGTTACAAAACAGAGATTTAACAGTTAACTAAAGATGACCAAAAGCCTGTGTATTGTTCTTTTATCTTAGGGTTGATTTCTTTGTTCTTAATGCGGTGGCTTTCTTTGCTGCAGTTACATGGTGTCTCTGTATTTATTCCGCTATACTCACAGTTTAGCCCAGAGGTGAAGCAGTCTGCAGAATGAGCCATCAGTTACTCCCAGGAAATAAACCTGCCAATCTTTCGAAACGCTAGCTATTGGGTGATATTGCTCCTTCTCTCTCTTCTTCTGTTGAACCTCCTTGCTCTCTTGGTTCGTATCTTTGATTTGTGTGTTTCAGTGTTACCTTCCATGATTACTCTCCCAGTCACTTCCTCTTGCTCCCCAGTCTCATTGTCCCCCTCTCTATTTGTCTCATCTTATCTCCCCTATCCTTTTTCTCACTTAACAGTTTCTCTCTTTTCTCATTCTCCATGCCTTTCTCACTCTGTCTTTATCTTAACCCTGCCATCATGCCCCTCCTCCCTCGCTCTGGTCTCATCAGAAAGACACAAGGGGTGATGCGCAAACACCATCTCTCACATCTCCAATGAGCACCTTGTTATCATCTTGTCCCCACAGCAGCTTTCTGTCTGGCTCCGTCTCAGCTAGGATTCCGTCACTAATGGGACCGCATCATTTTAGACAGCTGCAATTCCTCAGCATTGAGGAACAGGGATGTGGAGCAGCTCTGTGAACACAGCTCAAAGGGATTGAAGACTAATGCCTCACTCTGATTTACACATTTACAAAGGTTTATTTAAACATAGCATCTCTTTGGTGCAGCCCTTTGCTGCATGGCCTGCAAAGACAATTTACATGTATTCAGCTTCCTTGAATATGTTTACCTCTTTTGATCCACTCCTCTTAAACGCCTTGCTTTATATAAGTTGCTTTAAAGTCACTTATGATCCCTGTGTCAGAATACACAGTGGATTAAATATGTATGAGATTTGAGAGAGCTCTGACAACAGATCCGAACTTGTCAGCGTGTTATTCTCGGTTCAGACATCTTGGAAGTTTTTTTTTAAATATTCCTAAGCCTCCTTAGATGTAGAGAATAGACGAAAAGTGAATCTTCAGAAAAGCTTCAAGAATAGATCATGTTGGAGTTTGACTGTCTCTTTTAGCCTCCTTATTGTTTCCACTGAGTCCTGCAAGGCAACAACAAAGACCCCCAAAATTTCTATGCCAATCTTTTCTGTCTTTTGATTTTTTTGGTTCACTTAATTTACTTTTTTTTTTGTTAGAGCTGCTTTCATCCCTCTCCAAGGGGGACGTAACAACTCACTTGTCTGTGACCCAGGTCATGCTTTGAAACAGAATGCTGAATTAAAAGATAGAATTCAGCTTTTTGTTTTTTATGTTCTTTTGGTTGAGTTTTGTTTATTTCAAGTTAAAAAAAGAAAGATATCGCTTAACTCCCTTGTTTAACTTTAGACTGTTTTAAAACATTTGTAGGTCTTTGCAGTTTCCTTAACCCTTTAATGCCTTAAATTAGGCCATGTTATTTTTTTGTATCTTGATGTGTTCTTTAACAAATGCTAGAAAATATGCTCATGCTGTCTTTACAGTCAGGTTTGTGACCTATGATTGCAGCATTTAATTTATGATAAATTGAAGCTTAAATATGTGTGGTATATATATATATATATATATATATATATATATATATATATATATATATATATATATATATATATATATATATATATATTATTTTTTATTTTATTCTTTTTTGCAAAAAGATGCAACTAACAGAAGTTTATGCACTGAAATCTCCAGATACAACAAAGAGATCTAATCAATGCATAAATAGATGAAATCTTGAACAAAAAGTTCCTAGCATTACAGTTAAACTGCACAATCAACATGTAAATGGTTATTTTCTTACATATTAACATGTTATTTGATTATAAAATATTCCCTTGTTACCATGAAACATGTTACAATGTAATATGTGTGGATACATTGCAATGCAGTGCTATTGAGGAACCTCTAAACATACAGTAAATATTAGAACTAGCAGAGATCAAAGGAAGCACCTTCTCACCACATGTAAACAAATCATTCCAAACTTATTCCATTGATAGTATTTCATTCTAGGGCTTAAATATTAATTTAATTGTGATTAATCCTTACTCAACCTACTTAGAACCTGTTTAGGAAGTAAGCCCAAACTGTACAAAGAATATAGTAGCCATTCAAAATTTCCCCACATTTCTTGCTGTTCCCTTTGCTGGTCCCCCGCAATTCCTTTCTAAGCATCAATCTTTCTACTCAGATATTTTTTCTGTCATGATTTGTGGACACTAAGATCTAAATAGAAGCACCTTCTCTTGGTAAGACCCTGTAATTCAGTAAAAGGGTGCAGTCAGAGTAAAAAAAATATGCACGCCCAGGAGCAGGAGGGGGTCTCTCCAGTGGTTGGAAGTTAGAGGGGATTTTGCTGGGAGTTGCAGGGAAGTGGGCTGCCATTCGGCTGGCATTTGACTGGGAAGGGTCATTTTAAATGGCTGCTACTTTATGTAGATTTTGGATTTTGGATCCTTCTTTGATCAGAAAAAAATCCTCTAACTAGAAATTTCCACAAGGCACAATTTTTTCATTATATGGATTATATATGGTAAAAAAAAAAAAAAAGAAAAGAAATAATAATAATAATAATATTGGTTGTACCGTTATCAGTCCATCAATTGAACAACAATGAAATAGTCTCATAAAACTGGTTGCCTTCCTGTTAAATTTGCATCAGCTTTTAAAGACAGTACTGAATGCTAGAGCTGTCAGAACATTTGTTGTGATACTTTAGCATAAAATGGAAGTAAAGCCTAAATCCATGACGCTCAGTATTTAATACCCGACCAAATAATGCTTTAAGCCAGTAGTTTGTATATAATAACTTATGATTTGATATTTTGTTTGTACAGCTCTACTCAATTTTTCAGGTTTTAAATTAAGCAGTGTGCCAATAAATGGATGGTTCACAGTTTGTTTACAGGAAGACTCACCCCACAGAGTATGCTGTCCCTCTAATACCTCAAATAGTTCTGACTCATCTGCAGAGGACTTATCCTCAGCCTTTAACACCATTTTTCCAGGCATTCTAGCCCTGAAGCTCAACAACCCGGGCTTATCTGCACCCTTTTGCTTCTAGAGCTGTGACTTTCTCACTAACAGGCCCCAGGTGGTGAGGAAAGTTTCCCTTTCCTCATCTCAACACTATACCAAATTTGAAAGTGTCCTGTCTTATAGATGGGGCACTATGACTGCATGGTATCAGGGCTGCACAGCACAATGGGGGAATGATTTAGCATGGGTGTTGAAAAGAGACCAGAAGATTGTGGAATGCTATCTACCTGATCTGGACTTGGTTTATGCTGCACAAGTCCAGAAAAGGGCGGGGCCAGAAAAGGTTTAAGAACCCTGTCGCATGAACAAGCATTGTTTGTTCTTCTATCTGAGAAAAAAATTCCGGGGACATGACATTAAAAACTAAAAAGAACTTAGGAACAGCTTATTTTCTAAAGTTGGCAATTCAATTCTCCTTCTGTAGACAGACATTAAATTGCTGGTAATCACATAAACAAACAGACCATCTTATTGAATGTCAGATCTGCACTTTATGTAAATACTATGTATAATATTTCAGGAATTTTAAATTATGTCTATTATTTATATGAGCATTTTGAAGACTTGATTCTAAATATGCAATCAAAATATGTGCTATTTTTATATGTTAAGACCAATTATGGCATATTTCTAAAAAACACTAATGTAATTTTCAATAAGTTTGTTCTTAAACTTAACTTAATTAAAATGGCAACTCTTTCTTTAGTTCTCAACGGGACTTGAATGTTCGTTATTAACAGTTAAATGATGTATCTTATTTGTTGTCTACAAACTGCAAGGTTTTAAACTTCTACTATACAGACTATTTACAGTCTGCATTAAGGTGGATCTTTGAAATAAAACTATATAAATTTTAAGAAACTGGACTGCTAAGAAAAAAAGCTTAAGGTTCCTAGAGCATATGTTTCTCGCTTAAGGTTGGGGGTTTGATTGTTTTTTTTTCCGTGCATCTTTTGTCATAACCTTTCACTTAAATATAACACGGTGTCGTGGGAAAAAAGTATTCAACGATTCATCCTAGTTAAATAAACGGAGATCGATGGATTTCACTCAGTCATATCTTTGCAAAGAGAGAACAGTTCATCATACAGCCCCAATGGCACAGCATTCTGCTTTCTTCTGATCTGGGCAGCGTTCGTCCCCCCCTACTTACAACAAATGAAAAGCAGTCAGAGTCATAACAAATTACACACACTTTGGTTAATAGTAACATGTTATGAATAAACCTTGAGAAAGAATCTAGTTTGTTATGGGAAGAAACAATGTCTGGTCTACAAACACCATCCTGCAGGGAATGGTGTGGCCTTGAAAGAGAAACAGACAGAGTGGAAACTTTTATAGTGAGTAAATAAGATAAATTAATATGTAATAGAAGAAAGATAAAAATTTTCTGACAACAACGGGTAAAAAACCAACATCAGATCTGTAAAGCATTAAATTGTCAGGACCATGACAGTAGAAGATGATATAACTAAGGTAGAAACATTGACTTTTTGTTTTGTTTTTGGTACCTACAATCTTTTAAGATCATAAGTGAATAATTAAAATCTGGCGCTGAGTTTGGAAGAGTAAAATCTTATGAAAATAAAATATTGGAAAGAAGGAGTTTCTCTGGGGAAAATGTTAAAATAGAATCACAGTTTAAATAAGCCTAGCCTAGAGTTTAGCACTACGTGAGTGCAGCAATTTCTCTGGGCATCAATAGGCAGTTTAGGGAGAGAGCTGAAGCTGTATGCTGTAGCTTATCGTGTTTGAAGAGAGGCAGGTACACTGATCTGTGTTAACAACATGGTGGTAAAAGCCATTCAGGCAGCCAGCGGTTATGGCCTGCCAGGATATTACTGGTGACATCACACATCAGAGTGCATTTGGCTCCGATCGGCCTGCTCTCATTAAAACAGACATCCTACAGGAGACCCTGCTGGTCATGTACACTCTGCCCTTTAAAGTCTGGTCAAAGAGCATTTGTAAAAGCCCCACAGTAAATTCTTTGTAGTTTTAACACAATGGTCAGGCATGCAAAATTTTAGGTACTGGAGATAAGGTTTTGCATTTCATAAACTGATTTTTTTTTTTTTTTATCTAACACCATAGAAACAAAAACGAAGAGAAACTAATCTGTGGAAATGGAAGATTACCACAAATTGAATATATTCATTGACTTCATTAATTTAGACTAGCCTCAAAGTTCAGAGGCATTACTCTCATTAGCTACTGCTCTACACTGATCATTCCACTGAGTTTTTCCTTTTAGCCTCAGTGTTTTCCAGTCGTAGCCTGTTTGTTCATCCTTCATGGGATTTTGAACTCTTCTCTTATCAAGTCTGGTAGAGATTCTTTAATTTAAAGCTGGACAAAATGTCTCAGAGTTTCTTGGAAGATGAACAGAGCCAGAGTACTGAATATTTAAATAAACAAGAACATTTTGAATATTTCATTGGTAGAATGATATATATGAACTGAGACGACTTAATGAAACATTGAAGTCCTCTGTCCATCTTAACTTTTTAGCCTTGTCGCCTTTTTGGAACTGCTTAGTGGCCTTTTTAGCTGCATTTAAGGCAGAGCACAAGAGAAATAAAAACAGCACACTCATAGTACACTCATATTGTACATCACTGAGTGAGGGAAAAATTGCATAGTAGGGTTTTATTTTCTCTTGCTGACATCTCACCTTTCCCCCAACTTGTTTCATTCCATTTTCACACACACTCATGACAGCCCTTTGCTTCCCTGCTGCAGTCTGAAAAAGGGAAAAATAGTGCTGGATTTTAAGGAAAAAAACTGAACATCTGAAAGCATTGAATGTTGCCAAATTAAAATGCTGTCCTTACATGGTTAGGGAGAGGGGAAAAGTTTATTTCATATTCTGCCACATTTTTTCTACTTTAACAATTAACTAGGGATGCTAACAAAGGTTAGCTTCCTTAGTGCACTTTAGTGCAGATTTACCTTGTAAAAATACTAAATACTATTTCCAAAATGAGTGTAAAAGCCAAATTTGAATGTAAAACAAAGCATACTCTGTTTTGTCAGAACAGTTTGAGGTTTGAAATAGGGCTGGGCGATAATTCAATAACGATATATATCGATCGATAGACGTGTGGCGCAATAGAAAAAAAGAGGGTCGATAAAAGTTTGATAAAAAAGAAACGCAGTTTTCCTTCCTTCTCATTGTAGCCTAGCATGTAGGTTTATGCTAGTCACTGCTTCCTCCCAACCAATCACAATCGCGGACCCAGGCACGCCGTCACCAAGCGCCGCCCTCTCAAACCACAACACAGAGCACATACAGATGTTGCAGCAAGGAGAGGTGGAGGAAATTGTTCCAAAGAAGGGTTGTTGTAGTTCGGCAGTCTGGCAGTATTTCGGTCATGGCAAGTCGGACAAAAAACAAACCACAGTCATCTGTAAAATGTGTCGGGAACCAGTGAAAACCAAGTCTGATAACACAACCAACTTTTTTTTTTTATCATCTCAGCCGCTCAACACTTGAGGAGTACGAGCTGTGTAGGCCCCGGTGCGGCTCTCCTCCGAGGAATCTTCGGGAATTTCGGGAAAATATATATATATTTTCAGTTCTGGGCAGTTTCCCACGTAGTTCTAACAATTGAGAGAAAAATGCTGAGGGGCCAGAAACTTAAAAGTAATAACTCAGGTTAAAGCTGGAAATGGGGGCGGTGGGGGGGCATTTATTTATTTGTTATATTTATTTTGGTCACTTTTCTGGTCGCTTTAGTTTATTCTTTGTCAGTATTTAATAACATAACCCAGGTCTCTTAAGTTATTTTTCTTTCAAAAAATTCTGTTATGGTTAAAAAAGTTGGTTAAATAAATATTTAATTGGAAGTCTGTGTTTGTGTTCTTTATTAAAATTAAATCATTTAGCAATATTATAAAAAGTCCAGGCAGAGCTGCACATAAAATATGGTTTGAAATCTTTTGAATAATTGTCGATATCGATCAATATGCATTTTTTTTTTATCGATAAGCTTTTTTTCTATATCGCCCAGCCCTAGTTTGAAATAAACACAAGAAAGCATGATGGGTTATTTCATAAACTTGTAAACTGAAAAAAAAAAAAAAAAACTCTTCATCTTCATTGCTTGGTCAGATGCTTTTAGTTAAATAAAATAGATTATGTAAAATTTCTGTTTGCCAGGTCCACATTTTCTAACTGTCAAATTGTGCAGCAGACCACTCACTGGTTGATCAGCAGTGGAATAGTTTATTTTATTTCAGTTCACTTTGATGCAATGGAGACTGGTTAAATTAGATTATTCGTGAGGCTGAGAAATTTGTATTTATATATAAAAGGCACGGTGCACAAACTGCAATGTATCCCCCACGATACATTTCCCGTTTTTTGATTACATGATATTGTTACTGTAGTTTGCATTAGAAAATGGATTTTTATCATTCCAAAAGTCACCATAGAGTTATAGTTTTTTTTTATTGTTTTATCTAAGTCGGCTGACTTATTGTTGCCAGAATTTCAAAATAAGGTAATCCAAACTCATACAGCTCAGTCAATAATATATGAATAGTACTCTTAATGTAACTAAATCAATGTTTATAGCCTATTATACATGTTAAAGGGCAGAAAATACACTTAAAGCTCACTTAATAGCACACTATATAAAAAGTTCTACACAGTATTCCATTATTTATTTTTTGGGAGCCTTTAAATGTAATATTCAAGTTTGAAAGGTATAAACAAATGAGTAAACTTTTAAAAATTATCCCTTATTGATAAAGTATGGACACACAAGTCTACTAGTAATATTGTGACAGATGGTTAAAAAAACAAGACTTCGAGATGTTGCAGACATTTGAAGACTTTATTGATTTTAAAAATATCTCTCATCCCATGTAGCTCCAGCACTTGTAGAGCTTGTTGACCCGGAGAATGTCTGAGTCATTCATACCTTCGCGTTGGCCGAGGGGAATGTTGGGGTTAGGGATAGGAGTGATGGTTTCTGCCCCCATTTTTCCAAAGGCAGTTCTGCACATTTAAAAAGAAATAATCAATCATTATTTAATAATGGATCATTTACCGTTCAGAGATGAGAAGGTTATATTTTTAAATTCATATTCAACCTTACTTTCCATAATGCATCACAGATGAATAGTCGTATGGTGTGAGATTTTCTGTATCCTTCTTAACAAAGTTGTTTACATAATCTGGTGGCAAATCAAATAATAGAATAAATTCTAACTTAAAAAAACAAACAAAAACATTTTGAATAATGAAGGTTTCATTACGTGTTTGGATGTTGTCCCAGTTTATCCTGACATATTGGTCACGGTCGCTGCGAGTGTGTTCGTGAAGGAAACCCAGAGCATGGAGCAGCTCATGCTGGATGATGCCATAATGTACACAACCAGACTTCTGCAAAGATACCACCTGCCTGTCTCCAGAACGGCCAACCACGGAGAAACAGCTAGTTAAGTGTAAAAAGAAAGAAAGAATAATTGCAGACATTGGACTTTTTTCCCCCGATATACTTGTGTATAGAGATGGAGATAGAGATATAGATTTTTTACATGGTGTTTCCATCTTTGACCAGCGGAGAGAATAACACACATCTCTTGGATTTTTTTGCTAGATATAGTACTGTAAATTCAGGTTAAATGAAAGAATTCCTAGATTGTTTTTACCTGGGTATCTAAAAAAATCTGATAAATTACATTACCATGGAAGGTGCTAAAAGATGCGTTTATAAATGATCATAGGCATGGTGGATAACTTAGGTTTTTTTTAAGTATTAAGTAGGAAAATATGTAATTCAGTTTAATCAATATTTGGTCTACTGATCACTAAATAGCCTTAATGAAAAGGAAAATGGCTCAACTTGTCGATTGATTGTAACTGGCTTGATACAGTGCTCATTTTTACATGCACAACAGGTACAGTAGCTTTGGAAAAGGGAGATAACCTTTTTAGAATGGACAAAATTAACCTTTCTTCTTTCTTACTATAAACTTTTTAGTAGCTCACCCAAAGTTTGGCTCAAGGCTCAGGTATGCCCTCTCTTGTCTACGAGGAACGAATCGGATGCAAGTTTTATCCTGAAAGCCTTTCATAGCACGGAGAATCTCATTCCTCTCAGTGTGATCTGAAGTTAAAGATAAAAGTTGTTCATAAATGTGAAAGACACACTACAGTATGTATTAAACTAGTTTCAATCATACCCCCCAAAAATAATAAACCCACCATAGTCATTGCTTATAACATAAGGAATTTCCACATTCCCATTTGAAGCCTTATCCCAGCGACAGCTATACTGTTGGTTAAGGCACTTCATGGCATTCCTGGTTTTTGGAACAAATATGTCTCCTTCCAGCAGCATGTCATTGGATCCTGTTTTATTGAAAAATAAAAAGCAGTTTGTAAAACAGTCAGTCAAATACATCGTTTAATTTTCTTGTGAAGGTGTGAACTTCCTAGGGTAAGGTGTAACTCACCGTTGTTCATTCTGAGGATAGTTGTCGAGATGTCCTCCTTCTCAGTGTTTACTATAAAAAAATAAATAAAAAAAAAGACATAACACTCAGTTGTCATCTTGTGACACCACATGATTCCTAAATTATTGGTTTTGTTAGAGATATACTGAGGTTCAGTTACTCACCATCTTCTTCATCAGTAATCTGTGAGAAAACCAAATAAAACAGCAATAAAACCGTTTGTACATGTTATGCATTACATTTTCTACTGAAGATACATCCTGAAATAATGACAATGCTTATCATTAAGCACCACAAACTGATTATGTAGAACATACAATTTAGCTTTATCCTGTATTTAGTTTGATTACTTACAAGATCTTCTGCAGTGCAGGCATTACAGAGAGCTGAAAGCAGTAAGAGCAGAAGCATAGCTCGGTGGTCCATTTTTTTTCTTTTTCCTGAAGGTGCTGATGCAAAATGTGCCGATGCTTCACTCTGTACTGGATGGACTGATGCTTGAGGGGAGGCAGGGAGAGAACTAATATGCTACTTGCTTAGGTGTGTCTGTGTACAGAGATTAATGGAAGAGGGGGATTTGATAGCTCTGGTCTTAGACACACAGCATATGGGAGTGCCCCACACAGCCTTCCTTACTGTTTTCACACAGAGATAATCTTATTCTGTGAGGATTACAGTGACCACAGGCTGCTGTCGGATCGCTTAGCATCACATTTCACT